>NC_081414.1:154967033-155224533 GCF_030272615.1 Cryptomeria japonica
GCATTTGGAGAGCGAGTAGAACAAAGAAAAGTGTGTGCCAACAACATTCAAACCATTTACCAGCAATCTGAAGTGATCAAAGTGAAGCTTGGATCAGTGATCCGGTTATTGAAGGTTTTGACGGTTGAAAACCATTGCACCGAAGTGGAAAAGGTATTTATCTAGGAAATCCTACTTTTACTTGGTGATTTGCATATCTGAAATGGATACACCTCATCTTATCAATGTGACCAAGAGGGCAAGACCAAAATTTAAAAGACATCCTTATAAGTCAGAGGTAACTGATCCTGTCGGTGCCCTATTCGGTGTATCGAATGGAGTTTGGCATGTAGAGGATGTAAGATCCTTTTACCACTGTAAATTAGATGACTTGGGTGTGGCAGCCATTTTCAATCAGTTCAGAAATCTATGTGATAAAAAGGGTATTTTGAAGGAACAATTTAAGAGCGTTGCTGACAAAGGGTTTCAACATGCAATCAGTTTTATTGATGATTTTGTTGACGAGTTGGTCAGATTTGTTTTGAGACATATACATGATCAGTTTTTTATGGTTGGATAGACCTCATAAGATCATGAAGGAAGCAATTCATGCAGTAACCAGTTTCTGCTCAATCGGTGAAGTACCATTATTGAGACCGGTGTCAAATAATGAAGTTGAAAAGCTCACTGGATCAAATTGGGATGGAAGAGCCATGACGGTAAATAATATAAATGACCCCACTGTGAAATATGCATCCATGGTGATAGGTTATATAATTTTTGACAACAATAGAATGAACATACCGACATCAACTATTCATACTGCTTACCAGATGATAAAAGAGGATGTGGACTATGATCTAGCAAAGCTTTGATGAGCCAATTAATGGCAAATCTGGAAGTTGTAAAGAAGGACAAAAAGTTTAGATTTAAGTTTGGTTAGCTGATTATGGGTTTGTTCTTTTATTTTCAAAACTTTTTCCTTGGTATTGGAGATGTTCAATGGATAACCGGTAGCCCTGCCCTACTACAGATGAAGAACAACATTAGGATGCTAAGTGATAAATTAGATAATATTTCATGGGGTTATTTCAAGAAATTTCAAAATAAAATGCATGCTAGAGAGCGCATACTGGCAAAGGTGGTAAACAAGTATGAGGATTCCATCTATTTTATGGTAGATATAGACACATGCATGATGAAGGTTGTGATTCCCCATACCACATGGGTAATGCCCATGAGATATGAATTAGACAAAGATCTACTCATTGCTTATGCTGATCATCTATTGGAACACAACCGGTTGACACCACTGCAGAAAGGTTTGGAAGCTATAAAGAGAAATTACTTCAAGTACATTCTAAATTGCAGCAACCGGTAATTGTTAAGAAAGTGAGGAAAGTGGTGGAGGCCTTTGCTGAACAAGCCGGATTCACTAAAGAGCAAATGGCAACTGCAAGAGCTAAACATGCAACTGAACAAGAAGGTACATCTAGTGCACCTACCGGTACCCCAACTAGTAAGACAAGAGCAATGAAAGTTACAGAGAAAATGAAGGCAGCAGAAACTAAGGTAAAACCTACTAAATCTCAAAGAGATAAGCCTTCTAAGATTCAATTCTGGAGGAAGCAAAAGATTGTGGAACCACCTGTTGCACCGGCACAAACCAGAAAAAAAGGAAGAAGGCACAAGCCCACAAATCGACAAATGTAGAGGCTACTGAGTTTGATGAAGATAAGAGGCCACTTAGAGAAAGTGCCAACAATCCTAAGACAACTGGTAAGGGTAAGACACCTAAGAAACCAGTAATATTTGAAGATTCTTTTACAAGAATGGTTAGAATTGTTAAGGATTATGGACTCTATAAAGGTTTGAATACATTGCTTAGTCATTTATCTGAAAACCAACAAAGAGAGATTGAAGATGCTGTTATCTTCAACATGAATAAGTATTGAAAATCCCTCATTGAGCTACAAGGGAAAATTCCAGACGCTTTGTATAATTTGATTGATGCAAGATGGTAGGCTGCAATCAACCTAGATAGAGAATTCATTGATTATACTCTCAAACACTTGAAACCAGAAGCAAGTGAAGAGGAGATTGAAGAAATAAGAGTCAATGCAAAAGCAGCTTTTAGATCCAAAAATAGGTTAACAAGGATGTTGATAGGAGAGACCGAAGCAGTCCAGAAGGAGACTAAGATTTTTCTTAAGAAAGCTTTAGGTCTCATCCCTAATAATAAAGTAGAAGAAAAAGATAAAGAAAGTGAGGATGATACCCCTGTAAAGCTTAAGGTAGTAGATTTTCCTGAAGGTGTCAAGCCTACAGACCTTGAATCAGATAAAAAATACTTGTATGATGATCCTATTGATACTGCAATAGTAGTCATACCAGATGATGACACGAGAGACAATGTTGATAATATTGCTGATAATGTAACTGTATTTGATGTTGATGTACAAGTGTTTGATCAACATGAGCAGGAGCAAGAATAGGATAATGCACAGGTCAACATTGGTGTACAAAATGTTGATATGGAGATTGGTGAGCAACAACAAGATCAAAACAAAGAAGAAGAGAGAGTAGGCGACAAAAGCACAACTGAGCAACCGACAATTGCACAATCTACTGCTACTCAAACTGAATTGGTAAATGTAGATGCAAATGTAAATACTGATGATACTCAGAAGGAAAAGGAAGCCCCGGTGACTGAACTAGTGAATGAAGAGGTAAAGGTACAAACCATTGAAAATCCACCACCGATTAAGGACTCTACCGATGAAGATAAAACAGAGGAGAATACAGAGAAAGAGAAGATAGATAAAGAGGAGAAGAAAGAGGAGAAGAAGGACACCTTATCTCCTGATTCTAAGAAGAAGAAAATAAGTGATGATGATGATGATGACACGGTGAGTATTAAAGGTCCTATAGACATGGATAATTTGAGTGCTTTGGAGTTAATGTAGATTGTTATTGCCATGAAATATAGAGCACAAAAGAAAAGAATGAAGGAACAACAAAGACATGGAGAGACTATTAAAACCATTGTTGATATTTTGTCAAGTCTCTTACCGGAGACTGATACAGAAAATTGGCTACCCCTATGGCTAAACTTGGACAATTAGTTGTTGATGTCGGTGAACAACTTAAAACTTTTGAAGAAGCTGCATACATTTATGTTGAAAAGGATTATGAGAAGAAAAGGGGAGAACAACTAATGGTTGAAATAGATAAAGGCAAGGTAGCCCTAACGTCAATAAGGACTTGTTGAAAACCAGACTGGAAACCGCAGGTAATATTTTGGCTACTATCTCCCAATTTTCATTATTTTGTGATGATTTAAAGAAGAAGAGAGATGATACTGAGAAGGAGTTACAAAATTTAGGTGAATCATTCACACCGACATAAGACTCAACAATCAATTTTGGCAAAAATATTGTTGATCTACGGCTCCAGTTAGAACTATATGAACATGAGCGGGTAAAGCGGGTCAGATCAGTGAAAGAGCTCTAGAATCAACTACTTCCAAAGGTGGATATTATTTAGAGAGCATTCAAAGAGTCATAGAGAATCTTGGCAACTCCAGAGATGAGTATAGTTGATGCTATGGAGGAGTTAGCCGCACAGATAATGACACATGTTGAGATAACCGAGACACTGTTAGAAACTTGGGACAATGATCTAAAACAGTTGAAGTTTCATTTCAGTGATGTTTTCTTAAGAATTGCATTGTAAAGACTTTATGACTCTTATATCTATATATATGCTCTGATGCAAATTTTTCTATACAATGTTTATATCTTTCATGTACTTTACTTCTTTATTTGGCATTGTTGTCAAAGGGGGAGTAGAATTAGTTATGGGAGTAAAATTTTTGTATGTATTGTTAAGGGGGAGTAATGATTTCATTTTTGTAATGACATGTAATTGCTAAGGGGGAGTATGAGTCTACGTATGTTAGAGAGCAAATTTTTGTATTGCACACTTAGTTGACAAAATTTTCCTAAGTGTTTCCATCAATGCCAAAGGGGGAGAATGTTGGCATTTGATCATTTGAATCAACTGGTAATGTTTGTTTGCTAGATGCAACCGATACTTGTCTGTTTTGTAAATAGATTGGTTTTGCATGATGACTATATTGTATGTTGTCATTGATGGCAACTATGTTTCTTAAGTCATCCAAGTCCTACAATGCAACTTGTAAGACTTAACCGGTAGACAAAGACAGTTTATATCATAATAAACAATTATGACTTCAACCGGTAAATGAATGACAGACTGACAACCGGTACGTGAAATCTATGAAGATTGAAGCAATGCGGTTTTGCAACAGCATTGAATAATTATAGATGAAGATATGTTCATGATGACATAAGCCGATTTGATCAGGTGAAGGACACTTGATTGACAAAACAATTATGTTGACATAAACTTGACCGGTAGTGATGATAATCACTAAGATTGGTAAACTGACATAAAATTTGTTGTCTTATGTCGGTGGTCGACACAAGTAAGGCGTGCATTGCAAGTTTAACTAGATTCAATGAACCTAGGGAATTGTTTCAAGGTTCTAGCCGACTTAATGATGTTTGTAAGATGTGTGATGAGGTATGAAAATGATGATGAGTATGAGCTTGAATGTGTGAGAGATCATTAGCAAATATTGTATTTCTAATAGTGCGGTGATTAGAGAAGCTCTAAGATGTTGTGTATGTGATGGTGTAATGTTCTGAAGTGGATCTTATCAGACATACAAGGTGTTATTTTGAGATCATTTGTACTTGTTTTCTCCCTAACAGTTGGAGCAAGAAAATCCTCTCACAAGGTCACTCCTAACAGGGTGCAGTCGGATCCTAAGAGGTTTGATCATTAAATCCTCTAACCAGGTGACACATTAGCTTATGTTTTCAAGTCCCAGCAACTTGGGTAGCTCCTAACAGGGCTGGTCCTCATAGGCCTTATTGTATAGCTCTTAACTAGGCTTAGACACTCCTAATAGGGTGTGCCCCTAACCAAGTGTTCTAGACCTTAACCGGTCAGATCCCTATATTGCAGATAGTGGATCTTGTGGGTACTAACTCCCCCCGTGGATTTTTCCATTTGGGTTTTCTAAGTATATTCTCTTGTGTTATGTGGTTCATATGTTATGTGGTGTTTGCATACTTGGTGTTATTTCTCACATGCCTATTAAGTTTTAAGTTGGTGAAATTGTTAATCAAATTTATGTTGTTTTTACTTGCACTGATTCACCCCCCCTCTCAGTGCCTTATAAGTTCATCAATGATATCTTAAGGGGTCATATGGTGTCTTAAGGGGTCATATGGTGTTGTAACACATGCATGGATAAATTAGGACCCCACGTGACCCCTAGCGACATCATGTGACATCTATTCCTCTCCCCTCATCTCCCTCCCTCCCTTTTTTATTCCTCTCTCTCTCTCCCTCCCTCCCTCACTGCCTTCCTCCCCCATCTCTCTCTCTCTCTCTCTCTCTCTCTCTCTCTCTCTCTCTCTCTCTCTCTCTCTCTCTCTCTCTCTCTCTCTCCCTCCCTTTACCATCCTCTCTCCCTCTCCATTTCCTTCCCTCTCTCCCTCCCTCTCTCTCCCTCCCTCCCTCCCTCTCCCTTAGGATTCCACATAACACCACATGACCCTTTAGGAGTATTTGATGTCCTAAGGGGTCATATGGTGTCCTGAAGTGGTAAGATGAACCATTATTATAATATAAAAAGCAGTGCCGCTACTGTTTACAAAACTTGACATGTAAAGGGTTATATGGTTTTTTAAGGGGTCATAAGACACCATATGACCCCTTATAACATCTTACGATCCATAACGACACCATATGGTGTTGTAAGGGGTCATATGGTGGCTTAAGGAGTCGTAGGACACAATATGACCCCTAAGGACACATTATGACCCATAATGACATGTAAGGAGTCATATGGTGTCCTAAGGGGTCATAGGACACTGTATGACCCCTTAGGACACAATATGACCTCTAACGACACCTAAGGGTTCATATGGAATCCTAAGGGTTCATATGACACAATATGACCCATTACAACACCTAAGGGGTCATATGGTGTCTTAAGGGGTCATAAGATATTATATGATCCCTAAGGACAACATACGTCCCATAACAACACCTTATGATGTTGTAAGGGGTCATATGGTGTCATAAGGGGTCATAGGACACAATATGACCCCTAACAACACCTAAGGGGTCATATGGTGTCCTGAGGGGTCACAAGATACCATATTACCCCTAAAGACACCATACAACCCATAACGACACCATATGGTGTGCTAAGGGGTCATAGGACACAAGATGACCCCTAAGGACACCATATAACCCTGATGTGGTGCTCTAAGGGGTCAAGTGGTGTCCTAAGGGGTCTCTCTCTCTCTCTCTCTCTCTCTCTCTCCCTCTCTCCCTTAGGACCCTACATAACACCATATGACCCTTTATGAGCATATGATTTCCTAAGGGGTCAAGATGGCATTACAGTATTGTGAGGTGGCAAGATGAATCATTATTACAATATAAAAATTAGTACCAATACTACTTACAAGAATAAAAAATCAACATGCTCCCCCTCTCTCTCTATCTTCCTCCATACCCCATCCCCCCTCTCTCTCTCTCTCTCTCTCTCTCTCTCTCTCTCTCTCTCTCTCTTTCTCTCTCTCTCTCTCTCTCTTCTCTCCCAGAGTTTACTTTAGTGGCAAATATTCGCCAACGATGAATTTTTTCACATCAGTGACCCGGGAAATGACAAATATATTGTACCGACTGGGGGTGGCCATGTCACTAGAACATTATCAATTTCCATCAAATTCACGCGTCGATTGCAATATGTTTTATGCAATTAATTGTTTTTATGGGAGGATTTCACCAATACAATATATGGTGGACACACGGTAAATTTAATTTTTTTGCTTACACTCTCCGAGGTTACCTTAATAGACGACCATAATTCGCCTATAGGCAATGAAGATTTGTTGGCCAAGAGGACCCAATTTTACCGACATTTTGCCGATGTGTGTCTCCATTCACCCCAATTTTCACCAACTCTATTGCATTTACCAATTAATTGGACGACCCATAATCGCCTTGAAAATTACACAAGTTGTGTTATAGTTAAGTGAGATTCACCAAATATTTGTATACCATATAAAATTTCCACAGAATTCACCATATAAGGATTGGTATAAATACATTCAAAGATCAGATCTATCTCTGCATAATCTAGTGGGTTCTAGGCTCTGCATTTGGATCAATAGCAAAGTTTCAGACCAAGGAAAATCATTGTTGTTGACTGCATTGGCGACTGCTAGGTACCCAAAGGTGAGCGATCATATTTTTGAAGTGTTATAATATTATTCTAAATTTATCTATATCTGGTTGCACTGTTGAGTTCATTCTTATTCAGTGGGGACCTGCTAATGCCAAGAGGTCAGCCATGAGACCTCAGACATCTAGATGGTAGGTCGTAGGGCCAATGAAACATATATTATACTTTATAGTATATTAATACTTCTTCAACAAATTGATATTTTTTTTGTAGCTTTTATTTCATTGGATATATCAAACAGGAAGAAGGGTAGGAATCTTGAATGTGGGTAAGGCCATGAGAGGCCAACAAAACGCATAACGTTCTCTTCGTAGTTTGGCTTTGGCAACGATTGTGGTGAAAATTGGGAAGGTACATCATCACAAGTACAAATACAAAATTCACAACCTACACCGCATGTTGAAGATGATGGTGAACCTAATATCTCAGATCATGATGAACTTGAAGAAGATTATCTAGTAGATACCCAAGTTAGCCGGAATGATATAATCGACTTGGGTGATAATGCCACATATGATAATGCACAGAAAGGGAAAAGAAACACCAAATAAAAAAAGGATCAACCCAAATCAAAAAAGGATTGGGAGTGGGATATGTCAGTGAGGAATTTTCAAATTAATTGGGCATCAAAGTATCCATTCATTGAACTAGTGGAGAATCCAATTGAAGACAAGCCTCTAATAGAATGCAGGTGTAAGATTTGCACTTGGAAACATAAAAAAGAAAAGAGGTTGCAGCTAAAAATTGACACCATAAAAAAGCATATGGGTAAAGTTTATGAAAAACAAATGATAGATGGAGTTGAAAAATTAGTGATAAGATGGAAAACAAAAGAGGAATGTAAGCATGTGAGGAATGCCAAAGAGTATTATTTTCATGAGAAAATACAGATGAAGCCTGCTGAAGTTAAAGGTTCTATTGAAGCTATTCTTGGAAAAACAATACAAATAGAACAACTGGGAAAATTTGTTTAGTTAAGTGTTGTTTTTTATATTTTGAGCAGAGGGTGTGCTATGACAAATTTCCCATCAATTAGTGGTTCATTATACTTTTAAAAAGTTCCTAACTATCCTAATAGTCACCGATCAATAAACAGTGGATGGGAATGGGAAAGTTGTCTTGTTGAGGATGAAAAAGAAGATGTAAAGGAAAAAATAAGAGAGTCAAACTTTATTGCATTTTCTTTAGACTAAGTTACGGTAGTAGATAATAATTCATGGGTATGCATGCATGTTTATACTGTACAAAATCATGCCTGCCAACCTCATCTATTATCTGTTGCTAAAATGAAGGATAGTGAAACAACGAATAATTTATTTCAACTAGTAAAGAGATGTTTAATTGAATATGGAGGTATGGATGACAGGACGATTGCCAAAAAAATGGTGTGTTGGAGCGGACGAAGCTTCAGTAATGCAAGGTCACATGAACGGTCTTTGTAGAAAGATGAAAACTTCTTCTGCACCCTACATTACTGGCATTCATTGCATGGCTCACAGAATGAATCTATCTTTTGGAATTGTGAGCAAGTATGCTCTGGTAAAAAAAAAAAAATTAATTAGAGAGCTCTACTCACACTTCTGTCGAAGTACCAAGCGATTATGGAATTTCAACACTTTGCTGATGGAATAACTGATGGGAACAAGCTTCTCAAGGATAATGATACCAGATGGATCTCTTTGGATGGTCCAATGCATCGAGTTTTTTCAGAATACCCATCCTTGATTGGACTATTTCACACAACTCACAATGAATCAGAGCAACCGAAATTTCTTGACCTTCTTCAAAGGTTAAGTAATATAGAGACACTCTTAACTTTAGCATCTCTTTTGCCCATGCTAGAGGAAATGAGGAATATTATGAAGAAAGCCCAACAAAGAGCTATGTATATTGCAGAATATGCTAAGCTTCATAAGTTGACATGCATGACACTTGATAATCTCTATCAAAGTCAATCGAGACTATCTGATGAAAAATTTGTTAAGTGGTGGACACTCATAGATTTGAACAATCCTGATAACTTTTTACAAATCGGTGCAAATAGGGAGGTATGTGCCAATGTATGGGGAGTTGAGATACCAATGCACTTCTATTCCATAGTCGACCCTGAGGAACCAGGAAAGCACCCCAAGAAGCAACTAGCAAGAGTTACAAGGGAAGATTTCGACAAGAGTGTTGAGTCTGTAACTACTTCTATGAAGAAAATTTCCTATAATATTTCCTCACAAATTAGAAGCAGGTTCCCTCCTCAGAAACTACTCGAAGCCATGTCTATTGTGTTTCCTCAATATTGGAGCCTCAACAGTCTAGTTGATTTTCAAAGTAAGCTACTGACTTTGATAAATCAATTTTGCATATCTAGAGAATTGAATGGAGTAACTATAAATGGAATATTAGATGAAACTCTTCTTAGAGAGAAATCAACTCATTTTGCATACACTATGAGGGAACAATATGACAGAATGGAGAACCTCCATGAAGAGAGATCAGTAACAAGGCTTTGAAAAAATCTAGGTGAGAACGAAGTATTGCGTGATTCAATATCAGAATATTTCAAGCTTGCTGATTTATATCTTACCATGATATTGGGTTCGGTGGAAGATGAGAGAGTTTTCAGTGCTTTGGGGTTCCAAAAATATTAGCTAAGAAACAAGCTAGACAAAAAATTGAAAAATTGCTTGAGGCTCTATACATCTAGGTATGATGTCCACACTTTTCCTTACGATAGGGCACTGAAAATATGGAGGTCCAAATGTGAAAGAAGAGTTTTGGGAAATACTTCAAACCAAAGTGCCAGTGGGAATATTGTCTCGTGCACTGGACCTACTGGTAGCATTGAGATGCAGTTCAACGAAGGTATGCAGACTCAGAGTGAAGAAAACACAGACAAGAATCAAGAAAGCTTTGAATTTGACGAGGAGGAATGACAACTATAAGAGATCGGTATTTATTAAAATACCAATCTTATTACTATATCTCATCATTCATATTACAAAAGCATATTATTATGGTTGATAACTTGATGATATTTTATGAGTTTGTCAACTTTTTGCAATTAAAATTTAATATTGATTTGTAATTGTATTTTTCAACTTTCTATTTCCAGATTTAAAATAAAGTAATAAAAGACCATAACATGTTTATTGATACAGAGATGTTTATTTAGACATGTTGAGAACTTAGATTTTCATTAATTCTTTCAAAATATAGCCATATGATACAATTCATTCAATACACAACTCTGGGTGATTCTCCATGCAAAAGTCAATACAAAATTTTAGAATCCTTTGCAAATGACCCTGAATTCCCTTTTATAGAAACAAGGGAGCAACAAAAACTTCAGGTCAATTTGCAACATGTGAAGACTCAACATCAAAATTAATTACTAAGGCACTGAACAGTGAATATATCATCCCGACTGCCATCAGTATCACAAACTCAACACAAATTTACATGGCCATCATAGGCTGGATTAACACTTTAGCAATTTAATAACTGCTACATGTCTCCCGTTCAAAAAGCAGAGTTCAAAATTAAATATTAATTAAAGCCATGACAAATTAAATATAGATAATAACAGTGCCCAAAACCTAGAAATCAGAAATAGAGAAATGTAGAAATGTTAAAACTTGGGAGAATTTGAGAATACAAATTTATAAGGATGAAGGTTTGCATTGTGCATCATAGGCTGGATTAACAATAGAAAGTGTTGGTTTTTTCCTGTTCATAAAACAAAGTTATTTCAAGCGATGCCAAATTCCAAACAGAAAAAACATAAAACCTTGAAATTAAGAGTAAAAGCAGAAAACTGTGCAATACATACTATGATTCTTGAGATTTTTGTGCCAGTTTTTGTAGGGTGCTCCACTCTTCGTCTGATGGAAGTCCAATATTCTTTAAACTATGGTAAGTCAACTACAACTTTGTCAACAATCCATATTTAGAAGAGTGACTTGACATTATTGTTTCACCTAATACCACATTCAAAGTTGTAAATGGTTTGATGAATTCCAGAAAGCTTTGGAAGTTGTGTCCTTAGGAAGCAAGTCTAAATTAGACTTCATTTTTTCCTCCATGATTTTTTTGTAAGATTCTTTTCCAGTGAATTTATTTGATGGGTCAATGGACTTCGGCAAACCAAGTTTAATCAAAGTGGTGGTCTTTTCTTGTAGCTTCAATATCTTTTTGCCACCTTTATCCACAATTTTTTATGTTTCCCTTAGTTTCTGCCATTTTTGAAGGATAGATGATGTCTTAATTGTGGAATCAATGTGGTTGTTAATTCCCTTGGATGCCAAATAGCTATCATTGGTACTGTAGACTACTTGCAAAATCTGTTTTGCCATATCCTCTTTTGAATAAACATGTATGCTCTTCTCAATGAGCCCTTTGATCTTCCAATAAATTAATCTTATACTTTCATTCAATTCAAACAATTCACACAACTTGTCACCCCTCAGCATTATTTGCCCCCAAATATTTTCTTGTATAGACTTCTTTGAATTTTTCATATTATCTTTCAATCTGTCCTTTGAAGTTTTAATTTTATCATTTGCATTTTGTAGGTCTTCTTTCATTTGTGCACATTTTTTTATTTCTTCCTCTACTTCCTCATCCAAATGTTTTGCTTTTTCCTTCTCATGATCCAATAGGTCCTGTATTTTTTTTATTTCAGCAGCAACAAACTCATAACTTTTATATAATTTTTGTGAACTGACTCTTTCATCATCAATTTTTTTATTGCTTTCAGCCAATTTTTCCCTTAGTTCCTTCAATTCTGCCTCCATCTTTTCCTTCTCTGCAATTTCTATTGCAGAGCCCAAATTTTTTATCCTTTTTTGTAAATCATTACACTTGTTATTTGTTGCTTTCCTCTTTGATTTTTCATTTGCCAAGTCTTCCTGTAACTTTTCTATTTGTTTCTCCAACTTATTTTTTCTCTCTCCACGTTTAGCAGTGATGTGTAGATCAGTTCATTAGTCTTTTTTGACACACTAATTTTGTCCACATTTTGTACTTTGGAAAAATCCATTTGGAGGGTGCTAACTTGAAATTCGGAGGGATCTATTTGACTATGTGGTGGATTTTTATGTTTATTTGGGGGCATAACAACCATGAACTCCATCATATCTGTGTGGGTCATATGTTGGAAATACCCTATTCGTTGCATGTTGTTCCTCTAAAACTTCAATCAGGGCAACCCTCTGCAATGCTCTCTTTTTTTCCTTTATTTACATTTGTTGTGTGTTCAATTTTTTCATAGTAATCACATAATTGAAAATCTAGGCTTGCTGAAGCAATTGAATGTTTGAAAGGTGAAATAATGGAGGCTCCAATTCCACCTATGCCTATGGCTTTAACTAATGTATTATGAGGAGTACCAACAACCATTCCTGATCATGTTCTACTATCACTTGCATGTGTAGTTTTTCTTGTCTTTTAAGGGGCCTGTTCTAAAGCTGCAAATGATAGTTTTGTAGCGGTAGTGGCACTTGATATAAGATTCTGAATAGTATGAGTATCTACCACTAGTGGCCTCTTGTGAGAGATATTGTATTGATGCACTTGTCCAACACCAATACAACTAGTATCAGTAGTAGTATTTATGCCAACCCCACCAGTCGCAATGATACTTAACTAAACAGTAATAGGAATATTATCCCTAAATTCCCCACTAGTGGCAGTGGCACTTGATTCACCACCAATAGGAATACCATGATGTGGTAGTGGTTGTGGATTTGAACCTCTAACAAATGTAGGTGGAGCTAGAGGGTAATGAGTAGTACCTTTCTGTGATGAATCTGATGAATCAAGTCCAATGACTGGTTTAACAGGAGCTTTTGATTTTGAATCTGATGGAAGTTGTACCTCAAGTGGAAACCGAATGCCTTCTCCTATGGGACCTATACCACCACCTTCAAAAACCATTTTTTCCATAATGTTTGCCCCTTTGCTATATTTTTCTTTCATGCACTCATTGACTCCACCAAATATTGCACGAACTATAGTAGTTGTTGGAGTGGACTCAACCCCATACTCATTTTCCTCATCACTCCTCTCATATGTTGTTGTGGGATGCTCCATATTCCACAATTTTTTAGACTCTTCATCCTCGTCGATGGACTCAATTTCTGCATTAGTCTTTGGTTCACCGAGATTCTTCCTCATAGTCCAAAAATCATTTTTTTTGGTTTGAGTCCAAAATCCGCCTTTACATTCTTGCATAATTGGTTTGGGAATAGATTTTCTAGATGGATTAGCAGATTTTTGGTAGAAATTGTAGGACCTCTTATTTTGGATGTCCTTCTCTATTGTCCTCTGTTTGTGCAATGGCATAATTTGTGATGACAATTCTTCTGTTGAAATGTTATTGTCAGCGACAATTTTCTCCATCTTTCTTTTTACGTCATCCTAGGAGTCCATGTTTCTAAGCTTTTCTAGAAATGGCTTACTTTCATGTTGACATAACTTTGAAGAGTTCCCTTTTTTCTTAAGCCTTGCTTGAACTACACCGATTGGATCATATTGCCAGAGACCCTCATCACCAAAGCTAAAAACTATCAAAAAATCATGTGCCACATTATATGATTTTCTCTCAAATGTGAACCCTCCACATGAGAAAAAAAAGGAAAGAAATATGCTCTTCTTTTGCTAACCATGAAAGAGCCTATTTGTGCTCTCCAACTTTCGTACATATTCCAATGAAAATACCCTCTCTGTCACATGTATTGGAAGTTTGTAGGGTTTTACTGTTGATCCGTAGAACCTTAACACATTGTATTCTTCCATGAAGAACCAATCAACCAATTGTATTTGACTTCCGAGTTGAATGCAATCTCTACAAGACCTAGGCAATCTAGGCATTGGAGTGCTTGTAATTACATGAAACATTGGTGCCAAAAAGAAGTCTACAAAATGGTTGTAGTTTTTTCTGTTATCATCCATCCTTATCTAGGTGTCCATTCATATATTGGACATTGTTCTGTTCTGAGTCTTCTCATCAATCTTATAGTTCACAATGTGAAGACTGTTGGTCTCGAATATTGCATGATACTTGGATAGAAGAAGATAGCACAAGTAGGATGAGAACCTAAATGTTTTACAGTAACCTTTTTTGATCATTAATAATTGTTTTTGCATGGATTGAACAATGTGCTCAACAAAATTATATCTTACTGCTTGACTTAGACAATGGATATTAAAAATCATTTAAAGAAGGCTAGCACCCACTTCCCTATCATTTTCCAATCCCAGACAAAATGTCAGCAAGGAAATAGTATCCTGAACCCATGGAAAAAAATGTTATAATCATAAGTAGGCTTATGATTCTGATCCAATGGAGTACCATGCACTATTAGAGCTCTAATAAATGAATCTATATGACTTGGATCGTGACTCTCATATTTCTCTGCCAACTTTCCTAGGTCAATGTGGATGTTTGAGTTTTGTGCTTCAAACCCTAGGTTCAACAAATGAGCAAATTCTCCCTCGGTTATGGATAGAATTTCCTCTTTTGTATTTTTATTGACAATTGTTTTTTTATCTTCATCATAATTTTCGGTGCAAACCATGACAAATTCAGGGCAAGGGAATACTTCAGGTGACACCATGCTTTCCAATCCAACATCCCATGATGCAATTTTATTCGTACTTTGTTTTAACATTGTGTTGAAAACAATAAATTTTGCCATGTTTGGATCTCCCGCCTTATTAGAAAATGCATATATAATTTCTATGATACACTTTTTACTATGGATAGCAGGGTCATAAATATCATGGTATTCATTAGTGAAACTTGGTGCTTTAACCAGTTCAGTTAGGTATATTTTTTTAATTCACTTGGATTTTTGTTGAACTACTGCTTTCCGGTTTCCCCATCGTTGTTACTCTTAATGGTTCAAAATAATGCTAGATACAAACCTTAAAATGCTAACCCTCAAATTGAACCACAGGATTCAAAAAAATTAAAAAAAAGCGGGATGTAGGTGTTCTAGATTTTACCCAAATTTTTTATTTCACTAGATTGGCGTAAACAGACTCTATTGCATTCCTCAATCTAGTAGCCATTTTTTAATCTCCCTGGATTTACTGGTTTGTACAAGAAATCAAATACGATTATGAATCACTTATTTTGAAAACATTGAAAAATTCAAAAGTAATACCTAAATGGCAAAATTTCTAGAATCCTGTTGTAATTTTATAAATTATTATTAATATCTATTCGTCGTCGAAGGACAAAACATTCATTTCTTCAATCTAAATTTTGAGGATAGTGGACACTTCACCAAACACGAGTCACTTTTCTGAACTGTTTTTGAAGTCTTTTTAATCCTTTTCAACTTCTGCCCGAAATAGAGCTTAATAGACTTAATTATAGTTAATTAAATGTTAAACATTCAATTCCAGGCGAAGTTCTAAAAAATGTGTTTACTTCCCACATTCGGGCTGAAATCCACCCTAAGTCGTTGATCTGTGCTCATCCAATGGACGATGGTATCTATTGTCAGTTATCGTGGGTCCCAAGACTTTTGCCATTTTTTGGCCACATCACTAGACATAGTGACACTTCATCGTCCCATGGGCAGTTGGTGTTTCTGGGTGAAGTTTGGAAAAAAGTTTATCATTTCCACTTTTGGCTCGAAATCCACCTTACACCGTTGATCTATGCTCGTTGCTCATGAAAAGGCATGGTCTGAGACTCCGCTGGATTTAATTTTCAAATTGTTTATCAAAGTGATGGTTCGAGACTCTGATGGATTTAATTAATTTTATGAAAATAAATTAGAAAATTAATTTTTTTTCTAATTAAACAAATGTCACGTAGTGGATAGTACTTACCTTTATAGTATTATAATATCTGCATATTGTAATAAAATAATTTTCTATGAGCCTATGAATTTATAGATAATGTATAAGATATAATATAATATAATATAATGTAATGTATTATAAATATTATTTAAAAATTCAATTTTTAAGTATAAATTATATTAATGAAAGCGTTCATTTAGGGCTAATCCTAAGGTGTGTTAAAGTGTTCCTTTAGGGCTAATCCTGAGGTTGTGTGGTAGTGGGAAATTCCTCTCAGAGAGACTGGTTTGGTGAAGGAGAGAATTGAAATCTACAATGGAGGCAAATTCTTCTTCTCCTTTAATAAGAAGCTTGTCCCATTTGTGGGGAAGGTGATAGACAAAATATTGAAAGACCCGTTCAAATGTAAGGACAAAAATCTTGTTAATGCGGTGAATCTTATCCTTTGTGAAGACATTGCCTATGTAGGGAATCACTATCGAACTAACAATAGGATTTTGGCCCTCATAGCAGCGTGGGGATTTGATGTTGAGGAGGAGGTTTTTAAGGTGTAGAACACCCTCACCACCCTCATCGAGGAAGACAACCTGGTGAATTTGAATGTAGTAATTGCGAGGGTGGTGTCGCAGGTGGGACTCACTCCTGTCGAAGGGAGCTCGGAGAGGGTGGCTACTATCCGATTTGTTAGGTGGCAAGAGGAAGGGTTGATGAGGAGGTGTAGAAGACGGGCCGAACAAGGATGGGTAGCAGTGAAATTATGCACCAAGCTTATCTGTATGGAGGAATACCTCCATTCCTTGCATGTGATTGCTCAAGCTGAAGTTGGAAGAGAGTTGCACCCAAGAGAGGCAATTGAGCGGGCCTCCAAGGTGGCTAGTGTTAAAGAGGACCCGAAGCTTTGTCGCCTGCTAGGTCTTCCTGCTTCTAAAGAGTCCTAGTGCTCTCTGGTTTGATGTGCTTTTTGATATGTTCTCCTTGGGGGTTAATCCCCTTTCTCCTCTTATGTATATAGTTTGAAATTTAAATTTATTTAACTATGGATAGTTGGACGGGTTCTTCTATGTCGTGCAAATCGGGGTTGGTCTGCAACAGGGGTTTAGAATAGGTGTTTTGTAGTCTGGTGATTTTGTGCATGGCAGAAAGATAAAACTGCCCACCACATTTTGTATCTTTCTTATATATTAATAAAATTATAAATTATCAATTAAAAAAAAATTAATGAAAGCGTATATAATTATAATTTCTATAAAATACTAAAATAATATTTATCTATATGGAAACAAGATTTTTTTTTTTGGATTGGTAAAAGGCCAAGAGCTACAATTTTATTAATAATTAATAAAATATTACATTTTACAAACTCCATTCGGTGCGGGCACCAGTAGGAAAGAACGGAGTCAAGAAAACCTCTGGTCTTGCTCGAGACTATTAAGTCCAACATAATTCCAAAAAATCCTAAATCAATCTAAATTACAAAGTTTCTCCGCCCTGCACTAGGGAAAGAACCGAGGTGAGCATTTAGCATTTAGCTCCCCATTTACATGTCCAGTGATCTATTACATTATTATACATAACATTATATTACATCAGCTAAGGATTATCCTTTCACTATCTAATGATATGAACCATTCTCCAAAGTTTAAGCTTGTTCTTTGATGTCTATTCTTTCTTGGTTAGCTTCCACTCTTCCTACCACAGTCCTACAAAAACCTCAACAATTCTTCTACAATCTCCTCTACAAGTTGTTAGTCGAAAATATGCCTATAAAATAGAGTATATGAATCCATAGTGATCATCAATCAAACAACTTTAATAGTTAGGAATTGTCAAAAGCATAATGCAAAATGCCTTCAAATTACCAAAATACCCATGTATGATCACCTATTTATATCAAGTATGATTAACTGTAAGAGTTCAAAGTTACTATTAAACTATATCGCTTCAAAGTCTGACATAGCTAATATATTAAAGCAAAAATAGCATTTTGAGGGTTTAAATTTTATTACTATTTTAACAAAATTCTGTCTCAGGCTACCCATTAAGCCAGGCCTATGCCCTAGCTGGAAATTTTCAGTTTCTCATTTACCCAAATCCCTTTCGAGCTGTGAGGTAGTTTTCAAACCAATCCTCACGACTGGTTCCTTAGACCTGAAAGAGCCAAAGGAGAAAGTTTAGGCTCCGCCTAATTTCAGCTCTCCTCAATGCAAATTCACTTGCATCATAAATTGTCAGAATAGGCATCCTTGGGACCAAACAGTTGTTTAGTATAAGGATATCATAGTGCCTTGGTTTGGGAATAGTTAATTAATCATCAATATTAACCAACACTTTGTCCAATTCCACAAGGATTGTTGGGATGAAAACCTCCCTGCAGATTTGGTCAACCACGTCTCTATCCCGCTTAGTATACATGGTAACCGCAAGAAACATTGCAGCAATATCAGGATTAGCCCTAGTCCTGTCATCACTTTTCATGAAATTATTTCCTAATATCTTGGCCACTGCATGACTAACTACTTCATGCAGATACTACAAGATGCCATGCAATCTTTCATTCGTAAGTGCTCCCAAGAAGGCCATTTGTCTTTTTGAGCTTTTCAGTCTTATCAGAGTATCCATCTATAGAAGGGACCATTTTGATCTTAATCTCAGATGTTAGGGTGCGATCAAATTTCGCCTTAATGCTGAATTTAAAGGTGAAATCTTACCTTGAGTAATAAATTCTGAGGGGACATATCATACATATGTGTGAGTTGTTGCTATCAGCCTTTACGCATAAGCCTCATATGCAACAAGGGATAGGACAAGGTCAGGAATTAGGATTGGCCACGTAGAAGGGAAATCAACATCCAACCTCAAAGGCAACCACCGAAAGGACAAAAGCCAGCTTCATTCCTTGACAATAGAGAATGAGTGATATGTATCATCATTACTATGTCAGAGCCAACCTAGTTTCAAATCACAAAATAACAAGTTGCGTTGGCAATAAAAGGTGGACGAGATCTTTAAGGATCTAAATAATAAATGCATTACTATAGACGACAAAGGCTACACAACCCTTAAATATCTTTAAGGATATTTTCCAGCATTAGCAATGGTTAACTAGTAGTTATGATGTATGCTGCAATTTTTTGAATGGTGCAATGTAAGGGCTGCGTAGCCATTGCCACTATAGACCAGGTATAAATTTATAATCATACACATATGAGTAATAGAGTATGTGAGAGAGAAACAAAAAAGAGATAAAGAGGTAAATAAATATATAAAAGATCAATGGAACAACGACACAAGTAATAAATTATATATATATATATATATATATATATATATATATATATATATAAAGAAAACAACCTAAAAGATATAAAAATAAAAAATAAAATTACAAAATATACAAAACAAAATATATATACATGAGTATAAAAATGATAAATGAAAAGATGAATAAATATAATATAATAAAGCGGTATAAACCTATCAATAAATATTTTATGTTCTCTATTTTATTTTATATTATTTCAAAATATTTTATTTTATTTTTTGCGATATAAGATTTTAATGAGATGATATATTTTTAAGCATAATTGAAGTTTAATATTATACATTAGCCTAAAATTACACATTGGATGTTGATTTGAAGGCCTTAGTAACCTTCGATAAACTAGAAACTAATGATAAGAAGGTGACTGCTCTAAAGGGATATAATTCAATTAATTTTAAATATTTAAATTATTTTTTATTTAATTATTTATTTATTAAATCTATTTTATATATTTAGATTAATTTTTGTTAATTTATATATTCATTAAATTATTTTTAAAAATAAACTTTAAAATCCACCTTAACAAATTAAATATAAATGATTTTAGGGGATGTTATGACATCTATACGAATTGTTAACTCCCGAAATAACTCTTAAAACATATTAAAAAAATTATATTAACTATGTGAATTCTATTTTAAGTTAACCCTTTGAATTATATTCAATAGGACCGCAAATACATGTCCATGTACCTAGTTAGTTGGACTTTTTTTTTTATATTGAAATTATGCAGAAAAAATTACAAGTTAGTTGGAATTTTAATTCATTTGTTTTTCGTGAGATAAACATCTTTTTTATATATTTATAATCAATGATAATCAACGTACAAATAATTAATGAAACAAACTAGATTTTTTATATATTAAATATAGAGGAAGAAACATTGCATAAAAAAGATCAGAGTATTAAATTTATTTCCATTGTTTAACAAAATATTGAAATAACATAGCTCATAGACAAAAAAAAAACATAGCTCATAGACATTGCGATCCTTATTGGATGCTATCACTTGCAGCCAATCCCTGACATTATGTTTTTTCAAATACTTCTTTGTCAAGTACTTCAAATATCTTTTAGAAAAGGCCATCTCAGAAGTGACACTGAGTTTGTTATTTAACTGTAGAGAAGAAATTAGAATAGACCTGCTATATTTTTATGGTGAAAATTAAATCTTATATCCACACAAATTAATAACTATTTAAGATATTTCAAAACATAATGATTATGCCCAGTATCATTTCATGGCATGATGACAACAACAAATAATAAAATGAAATAGAAAGCATTTTTATATCCATAAGAGACAAACTGAAACGAACTAGAATTTGCAAAATTATCATTAATATATATGTTTCACAAATTTACAATTTTTACATGTCGGAGTCCCTAAAAAACTTTAAAACCAAAATGAGTGAGATTACGAGGAAATAGCCAAAAAAACAAAACTACTAGGGGGTTGGGCTAGGGCACATGCAGTGGACACCTTCATGGTTTACCCTAAGAATTGTGCCCTCCCTCTATGCAGAATTCTTCAGACATTATAAGCTGTGAGAATTGTTCAAGCCATTTGTAGTCTAGAAAGTCATCTGGGAGAAACAATTTCTGGAGAAAGTCCCTACCAATCTGCGCCCATATCCTATGACGTGTCAACTGCTCCACATTCAGGTTCAAAAGAAAAGGTTGCTTGACTACTGTTTGGTCAGGGAGGAGAAGATTGGTTAATTCATTCGCCCAAGGGATCCCCACCCCTACTTCTGCAAAGACGATAACAGTAACATTGTCTCCAAAGAAGTCTTCTTTAAACACCTTCCTTAACAGCAACAACATATCCACCTTGTCTCCTCCAAGGTCCAAAAGAGACGCTAAGAACTGGGACGTAACACCCGTGTTAAAACGGTATCTATTTTCATTTTACAAAAACTCTCTGCCCAACACCATTCTCATAGCCTCATTAGTGAACATCCCAACCTCCTTACAGACTGATTGGAGGGTTGGGTCTCTAACGGAGCCCAAAAAGGCCCTCTGGTCCTCTGCAGACATGCTTCTCAAGAAGATAGGAGTGTCCATCTTGAGAAATCAAAATACCAAATTATACAGCCTGAGCCTATAGACCTAAACCAGAGGCAGAATTTATCTACCGTGAGCTCCGACGATTTATCTACCAAAGGCTAATTGAAGATGAAAGAAGCAGAGATCGCCTATAAATAGCTAAAGCTCTTGATTTTTATAATTCCTTCTCTAACTGTATTAATTCCTTTAATTTTTTTAAATCTTTTGTATACCTTTGCAAATCTTTTCCATAATTGCACTAGTGTGCGAAATTGGAAACAACTCTAAACCAGTACCAAATACCATATTGGAAGTCGTGCTAAAGTGGTGGGGCAGAGTGGATTGCAATTAGCGACAAGACATATATTAAATGACCAACATTATTGATCGTGACATTTGATACATTTCTATTGAATCGAATTCCATTCCAGGCACTTTCTGGAGAACTACGTTCTCTTCAGAAATTTGGATCGAAATAAAACTTTAGTCATTGATCTATGATCATCAAACGGTTTAAAATCATTAATGGATTTTAGATATGTGTGACGTGTCAATGAGGTCGCGCTTATTGATACATCGTGTAGAGTCTAGACTCAATGTGATGTGCCTTGTCTATTAATGGCAATGAATTCATGAAATCGCCAATAAAATATGTATTTTTTCATAAATAACGAAATATTAACTAAACAAATTAAATAATTTTCAAACGGTGGATAAAAATCGTCAATACACTTAAATAATTTTTCCTTCGGAGTAAAATTTTTTGCCCATACACTTATATATTTGTTTCTTTAAATGAAAAATATTTGCCTCCTACAATATATATTTTCCCCATAAAACAAGGTATTATTCACTAGAATTTTATGGAATTTTCATACCCTTGAAAAAAATCACCAATACAAATTAATTTTTTTTCCTACTTTGAAATTTTTTTTTTGCCATCAATATGAAAATTTCCCCCCCAAAATAACGTTTGATTCGCTAGGGTTTTACACTTTTTCCCGAGGTGTGCTTTCTTAAAGTTATCCCTATTCTCTCCCTCCCCACTCTGTCTCTCTCCCTACCCCCTTTATGTCCCTTAATTTCCCATCCCCCCTCTCTCTCTCTCCCTTAGGACCCCACATAACACTTAATGACATCATGTGACCCCTTAGCACACCACATGACCCTTTAGGAGCATATGATGTCCTAAGGGGTCATATGGTGTCCTAAGGTGGCAAGATGAACCATTATTACAATATAAAAAGGCGGTACCAATACTACTTACAAAAATAACAAACCAACATGCTCCCCCTCTCTCCCTTCCTCCATACCCCATCCATACACAAATTCAACTTGGTAAACAACTTCTTTATCTGAAAATTGGCTACAAGCCTCTCAAATTTGTTTATAGTTGGTAAAATTTTCATTATCACCCACTTTTCTTGTGTAGAGAAAATTCAGAAACACTTTCAAGCTTTCTCCTTCTACCTCCTCCACTATCACTTCTACTCTTCCGTTCTCCATGAAACCTGCAACTTGAAACACAATACTTTCTTCTCCCACCTTTTTCATCACTATATTTTGTTTACCCATCTCATTACATACC
Source organism: Cryptomeria japonica (assembly GCF_030272615.1). Lineage (NCBI taxonomy): Eukaryota > Viridiplantae > Streptophyta > Pinopsida > Cupressales > Cupressaceae > Cryptomeria > Cryptomeria japonica. The sequence goes on from NC_081414.1 coordinate 154,990,137, forward strand.
ACTTGAAACATAATAATCTTATCTCCCACCTCCTTTATCATAATCACTCCTTTCTTTTGAACCATCAGATCCCCTTCAAACATGGTCTGAAAAACATTTGACCTATTCACCTGCCAATATATTATAAAGCAAAAGACAATGGAATGTCCTCTCTCTCTCTCCAACCCTCTCTCTCTCTCTCTCTCTCTCTCTCTCTCTCTCTCTCTCTCTCTCTCTCTCTCTCTCTCTCCCTACCCCTCTCTCTCTCTCTCTCTCTCTCTCTCTCTCTCTCTCTCTCTCTCTCTCTCTCTCTCTCTCTCTCTCTCTCTCCCTCCCTGCCCCTCTCTATCCTCTCTCCCCCCCTCTCTCTCTCCATCCATCTCCCTCTACCTCTCTCCCCCTCTTGGTCTCTCTCCCTCTCCCCCCTCTCTCTCTCTCTCCCCCTCTCTCCCCCCCTCTCTCTCTCTCTCTCCCTCCCTTTTCCATCCTCTCTCCCCCTCCTCTCTCTCTCTCCCTCCCTCTCCCTCTCCCTCTCCATCCTCTCTCTCACCCCTCTCTATCTCCCTCCCTCTCTCTCTCCACCCCTCTCCCTCTCCCTCTCTCTCCCTCTCCCCCTTTCTCTCGCTCTCCCTCCCTCTCCCTTTCCATCCTCTCTCCCACTCCTCTCTCCCTCTCCCTCTCCCTATATCTCCCTCTCTCTCTCTCTCTCTATCCCCCCTCTCTCTCTCCATTCCTCTCTCTCTCCATTCCTCTCCCTCTCCCTCTCCCTCCCTCCCTTTTCCTTCACATTTTATTTACTACAAGTAATGCGTACAAGGTTTTGATAAGTTAAAAGTGCGTACGGGGTACTAGGAATATGGATGTTGGTCTACTGAGAATTTTTAGGGACTAAAAGCGCACATGGGGTTAATGAATATACAACATACATAGTTCTTGGACATACTTTTAGTTGCCCAACAACCTCAACGACCTCAAAAGAATTTTTGAGGTCGTTGAAGGCCCCACTGCAACTGTTACTGCACTTCTGTGATAGTTTTATATGTAGAAGTAAGTGAAATTTTTGTTTTGCATGATTTCAAATGATTGAATTGTTGTTCTTATTAGTTTGGTCAATGTTATTGTGATTGTTTAATAGTTTTGATTAAAAAAAATAATGATAATGCTTAGTTTTATGGTTATTTGATTGTTTAAGAACTTTTGTTTACATATATATGTAATATGATTCTATTTAGGACAACCAGTATTAATGATGGGAAAGAACAAGTGAAGAACAATGGAACAACAAGAGACTGAAAAGGAAAGACAAAGGCAACATATGAAGAAATTATGTGACATAAGAATAATGGGACAAGAAGGTACGTCATCCTCAACATCTTAATTCGATTTACCAAACAAACATAATGCAATTGAAGAAGAGATCACAATGAATAATCAAACAAACGATGAAGATGCACCATCAATATTTGATTTACCGTATGAACCTAATGCAATTGAAGAAGAGATCACATTGAATATTCAATGAAATGATGAACATACACCAACTCTATTTGATGTGATGAATGTATCTAATGCACACAATGCACCAATGTTAACACCTTCTAAAATCATTCGTAGGAAATTAAAGTATCTAATTGACATCGATGAGAATATTTTGAAGCCAATGCTTGATAAAATGAATGAACGAATTTGTAGGAGAATGGTTAAAAGAATATGGCAAAACTATTTTGAAAACTTAAACCAAACTGTAAGATGCCAATTAATTGTTGAAATGATTAAAATTTTGAATTTTAGAGAGACAATGAAAATTGTAGGCCTAAGATCATCTGAAAGTAATAGTGAAAGAACTATTGTGAGAAATCTATTTGATGCATATCAATCTATTGGTTCAAAATCACGTACTAAATATTCTATTGTTACTCGACGTGATATTACAACAACCATAATGAGTAAGAAAATAAAAAAAGATTGTTTGATAAGCAAAACAAGTCAGTGATTAAACATAAGTAGAACAACATTATGTAAAACATTAGATAGGCGGGAGAAAATAGAGGATCCTAACAATAATTCTCTTTGGGTGTTCTTGGATAGACTACCACGCAAAGAAAAGGTTGTTGTTGATGCACTAAGAACATTAATTGAAACTTTTTGGCATGACAACACAAGGGTTTCGCTTAACCAAACAAATGTTGTTAGAAGGTGAATTGGATCTAGAAATTGTGAGCAACATGTCAAACACTATTTGGATATGACTCAAACAAAATTTTATGAAAGATTCTTTCAAAAGTTTCCTCAAATAAGAATCAGTCAAAGATTTTTTGAAATGACAAAACCTTTTTATGTTAAGATTAATCATGTACGCACCACGTGTTGTTGTAGGATGCATATTGAATTTTCCATGCACTATGATATTTATCGTCATATATGTTGTACTTTGCACACTAACGATGTTTTGTAGGAATGCAATAGATAACAACCTCCTAAGTCACCAAGATAATTTATTTCAAGTGTTTTATGTAAAAGAGATGATGGTTGTATTTATTATAAGATGATGTGTTTGAAAGGTTCTTGTGCTACATGTGGTGGTTTGCAACATTTGCCAAGATGTCTATATTTGGATAGCACACATGAAATTGGTAAGAAACTAGTATCTTTTGAAAGTACAATACAGTGACATATGGGGTTAAAGATGGAAAAGAATTGAAGAGATGTGCATTAGTGAAAAACGATATATTTGTAGCTGATTTTATGAGAACATTTAAAGAGAAACTAGTTTATGAGTACATAATACGTACACATAGAGGTCGATGGTTAGATGAGAAATTCAATTTATGCAAGGACACATTTCCTCTTGGTACCATTGTCTCTATAGTTGATTTTGCTGAAAATTATATACTACAACCTCAAAATGAAGTGCAATCTATGTATTACCATTCTACACAAGTTTCTATTTTTGTACACATAACATTCATGCATGCAGATGATAGCACAAAGGAGGATAGAAAGGTTGTAAGAGAGTATCGCTTCTACATAAATTATGACCATTCACATTCGTACAAGTTTGTGCAAGGATGCTTTAAAGTTTTCTATGATTGTTTAAGGGAAAGGAACATACAATACAAGCAACACATAATATGGTCAGATAATTGCACCTCACAATTAAAAAATGCAAGGATGTTCTATTGTTTGAGTAGGATGCATGTGACAAGCGGTGTACAACATTTTTGGAATTTCACTGAGGCTGGACATGGAAAGGGAGAGCATGATGGTGTAGGAGCATGCGCAAAAAGAGCCCTAGGTAGAGAAGAATTGAAGTAAGAAGGTGGTGCTAAGTTGATAGATGCAACAACAATTTTGCGATGGTGTAACTCTACAATGGGACCAGAGAATGCAGGAACGTCAATGGTTCATAGATATTTTTGGTTGATCACTGAATCTTACATTGAAAACTATCAAGATTGTTGTACAATTGTAGTATCCAATGACATGCACTCATTTCAAAGTTCAAATGCAAGTTCACCAATAATTTATATTAGACAGATTGTATGTTTTTGCTCTTCATGTATGTATTTTTTGTGGGAAGAATGTGAATCACAAGAGTGGGTTGACAAATGGTCTTGTAGACCGTTGGTTCCCATTGATACCTATCAAATTCCCAGAGCACTGCAGTTGAACCAGATGGAAGCATCAATTGATTTCGATCATGTATCCGACCTAGAGGAACCATGTGATTTTTTGGGTAAATTTTATTGCAGAGAATTTTTTTGGCTCATTTTGTTACATCAAACATTATTTTTGGTATTAATTATTATTCTATAATATGCAGGTCATGTGTGTGTAGTTGTTGCAGAAGAGAACAATGAAGAAGGAACAAATTACTTTTTGTGTCATTGTATTGAGCCTAAGAGAAAATTGACAACCACAGTCATTGACAGAGAGGGTATTGAGTATCCAGTAGGGTCTGTTGTCATGACAGGCACATGGCTTAGCAGATACCCTATCAAGAATTCTGATGTTTGGTTGTTCGAGGACTTTGAAACACATAGACATATTCTTTATTTCTCCAACTTTGTTGTTGCAACAAATATTTATTTGATTAAGCATCGTGGTAGACCTCATAACAAGATTTTATGAAAAGTTTGTGAATCTGACAGCGAGGCAATACTTGACACAATACGGGTTAGACCCAATCCAAAAGGCTCACTTGATTGATTCTACAGTTCAGGGTAGAATCATTTTGAAAATTTTGTATATATCGTCAACAAATTGTTTTATATTCGTTTTTTGTATATATAAATGTCCATGAGCTGATTTGTACATATTTAGGGGCATAATTTAATATATTTAAATGGCCACGAGCTGATTAGTACATATTTAGATGCCAAATTTTGTATATTTAAATGGCGATGAGCTGATTCGCGCATATTTAAATTCCAAATTTTGTATAAAAGCCCATGAGATGATTTGTAAAATATTTTTTGAATATATGTGACTATGTTTTGTGACTATTTTTTTAATATATGTGACTATGTTTTGAATATCTTAAGGGTTTTGAGTTTATGTGATGTGATAAGGTCAATCATGACCATTCTTGATTATACTTCAAGTTGCTTCAACCCACTAATGACACACTCCTACTCCAAAAACTCCATCCAATCATGGAACATGCTTTAAATAGGTCACAAAAACATAGATTCACTCAAGACCAAACATTTCAACCCCAAACACGATACCAACTGACCATACCAACCAACCGTAACCAAACTTCAATTGCTTTCTATAATCATGTGCCCAATAAGAAGATAATGGGTTTTCATCCAAAAAACCTTTTGTCCGAGCTGATACCGCTGCAGCCTTTTGTCCAAGCTTCATCCAAAAAAACCTTTGCCATCTTTAGATCCTTGGGTCTAAAATTCTCGCCAATTTAGTTTCACTATCATTTGGGGTAGGATATTGTGGTATAGTACATTTGAACAATAATGATGGGAAAGAGATTGGGCTGGCCGGGTTGGTTTTGACAAATATTCATTTAACTTTATAAAAGAGCAGCCACCAAATACACCGAATAGTTTGAGCAAAAATTAACCGTATTTATTATAAATAATAATTTATATATATCAAAATGTACAATAATCAACACAATGAACAAATTCTGTATGTATCGAATACGCTTATCAATATCAATGAAATGCACAATAATAAACACAATACACATTTATTGGATCGAATATCAACATTTATATATATCAAAAAAGGCATATATGCCAAGTCAATATAAGTTTTAAAAAAATGCGGCATATGCCATGTCCAAATCGATATACAATAAAAATGTAGAATATATCTACATGTATTGGTCATTCAATGACCACAACTAACACTATATGATCCTATACTTGTGGTGGATCATCAAAATTGAGCCTCTTTGATGCAGTACGCGACTCTGTAGATGGATGCACAACCACAATTCAAAAGCCAAGATAGAATCCTTTTGTAGAAAATAGTTCACAATTATCAACATAACTATGTAGTTAACCATAATTTCTTTGTAATTGAAATGTAGATTACATCATCTGCTGATCTAGGATCTACTGTCTTCTTTCTCTTCTCCTTGTTAGTCTTAGGAGTTTTCTTGAGCACAAACTACAAAGGATCCAAGTTATGGCCGAATTGCAAAGGGGCCTATTGTAGATTAAATACAATTAATATAATGTACTAACATATATAGATCAAAAACACTAAAAATCTACAATATAGAGAACAAAAGTGTACCAGAGCCTCAGATGCTTCTCCAGTAGACTGAGGAGTGTGCACCATTGATGGAGCAACTATGGCTATTACCTATACGAAAAATGATTAAAGATTAAGTACAATTAATATAATGATAAGTATAGTAGGTTAAATACAATTAATGTAATATATAAAACAAAAGTGTATCGGAGCCTGAGATGCTTCTCTAGTACACGGAGGAGGGCTCTCCATTGATGAAGTAACTATGGATATTTCCTTATGAAAAATGATAAGATTATAATTTATCACAAGTTCACATGTACACATGTATATAATCATCAAATCAAGAAAATAAAGTAAAGATACATACCTCTGCCCTCTCTCAATCCTTGGGTGTATCAAGTGCATTCAACAATTCTACAACGCCCATGGCCGCTATATATATAACAAACAAAAAACACTAATCAATCTACAAATTCCAACTAAGAAAATTTCAACCTTTTCAAACAATTGTACAATTAAAAATGTGTTCAATTACCTTCTTCCCACGTTTAGGCATTGTCGAGGATTTTTTTCGCTGAGGACGAGGCCTAGACATGGAGGGCGTACCCTAAAACAAACAAAATTAACACAAGAGATATTAATAGATAATATTAAACATAATTTAACAAATCTAAAATTAAATGACTTGCACATTCCATCAAAATAATACATAAAATAAGGTGTACAAAATATGATACCGCATAGCTTTGTAGGCAAAAATCAATCGTTGAGAGCGTGACATCATCAATGTGGGACATTTGGTCCCCTGTCAACGCCTACAAAACAAAAAATTATCAAGCATTAAAGAGAGTTAGTATATATTATTATTATTTTTTTAATTCGAAGTACTATTCTATTTTAACATATTATGAAATGTATACCTCAGGCGTCGAAGTTGCAATTGCAATAACTGCGGGAGGAATATCAGATTGTGCATTAACACCCACTGCTACATCTTGAAATGCATATTGTTTGTATCAATTTAAATCGATCTATAGATAAAAATTCATTTACAATTAAAAATTTTAAGTGACTGATAAATAAAATGTTATGAATTCAAATCAACACACCTGTGCCTACGACTGACTAGAAAACAACATGTTCATCAATCATCCGTCAGCACCACATCCTCAGTCATGCAGGTCTGCCATCTACTCCCGTAAATTTTTCACAGATGGGACATGGAACCATCTGCATTGGCCTCAACATCCATCCTTGTGCATATGCCTGAGCAAGTGGGCCACACATGCTCAATGGGCTGACCAAAGCCAACTGCCTCAGCTAATGGATCATCGTCTGGGCCAAGAGGGTGTGCTAACTATGTCCCATGTTGGATGATCTCATCAGTCAATGTTGTGGCCGCCTGAAGAGTTTGTAGCTCCATCGACTCTTTCAGGGCTACTGGAACTGTCACATGCACCTTGGGTTTGGGTGCTAGGGGGCGATGACTCTACGAGTCTATTACCTCACGAGCCTATTACCTCACGAGCTCTAGTTCTATGTTGGGCAGAGCAACCACCTCTACCATGAAACTCTCTCATATCAAAATAATTAGGCCGCTCATTGAGGACAAACTCACAATATACTTTCTTCAAAAAATATAATGGAACCTCAAAATTATTACAAGGTGGTTCGCCAAAGACCATCCACCACCTATTCCAAAAAAGATTCTTCATCTGCACATTGGTACACCAATGTATGGGAAACCTCTTTGCATTAAGAGGTAAGGACTCACCATTTCTAGGTTCAACAAAAAGAGCACATATTTGTGCTTTATGTTTTTTCTTTTCACTGCATCATATGATAACCCATCAGCATAATAAGTGTGACAACTATCCCTATAGTTTCCTCATTTTGTAATCTGACTCGAAATTGCAGTGGCACCACTAGCCAATGTTTCTAGGCTAGTGGCAAGGCAAAAATGATGCTCAAGCTCATATGTTTTCAATCTATTAATCATTCTAGTTATTTTAGTAGTGTTTTGCCCTAACTGATTAAGCAAATCCTCCTGTGTAGCTGTTGTATGATCTAAAGGAGGAGTTGGAGGTGTACCATGAGGGTTTTGTAGTGGGTTTTGTAATGGCTTTTGTTGTGGGTTTTGAGGTGTGTCTTGTTGTGGTTTTGGATTTTCAGAATTTGATATTGGTAACAAAAAATAAAAAATACTAATCAAAATTAACGAATTTAAATTGAAAACGTAAATAAAATTTATCAAATGTGCAAAAAAAATTAAAAAAATGCATAACTGACCTCTTTCCATGGTGTCTGGGTGTGAAAATATGTAGCTTGTGTGTGGTTTGGAACAAAAAAACCCCTAAAATTCGCTCTCGACCACAAAAGAAAAGAATACAGTCGACTATTAAAAAAACAAAATATTGACAGGGACCGCATACGCGGTCCTTTAGGAACTAAAACTGCGTACGAGGTCCTAGTTCCTAAAGGACTGTGTACGCGGTCTTATTTCCTAAAGGACCACATACACGGTTTTGTCCCTTTAGGCTCGGGCACAACGAATCTAACCGCGTACGGGGTTTTTTAAAATTTAAAACCGCGAATGCAGTTGCTGTTTTTTCAACTTTTTTTTGGTGTGTCCACTTTTTTGCACACCATCTTGGTGCACACACCCAAGTAATAAAAAAGAATACATAAAGAAATTGAGTGCTTGAAAGAGTATATTCAACATTTAACCAAGCCTCTTAATTAGGGTGATGCAACAACTCCTCCACTTTTGAATCCTTCATAGGAAGCAATCATAGATTTTGAAGAAGAAAAAGTGACAGCCAGAGCGACCAAAGAATGGATGGCAACAAAAAGTGAAGAAGCAACCATGTTTGTAGAGAAGTTAATGTTGGCATATGGACAAACTTCCATTTTTCTTTCCAAAATTGTGAACATGGCAGAAGCATGGGATGACCTTCATGATGTCCAGGACATAATTATCCTGTGCCTTAGGCTGTTGAAAGGAATTTGTAAGCAAGAATTGATTGATGGAAAGGTAATTGTATTAGGGGTTGCATATGATTTCAACGCATGGTACTTGGCATTGGTTGCACGAAGTGAAGTTCTAGAAAGAGTGAAGGCTGATAATATTAAGGGTGAGGAGTAGATTAGAGAAATTAAAAACAAGATTTCCCTTGTAATTATTGATCTACTTGAGAAGGAAACCATCCGAGAAAATGATATGTAGATGGAAAATCTTAAGCTCAGAACTCAAGAGATTTTATTCGCCATCACTGGACCAGTCTTGAAGCAGAATTTGACTAAGGCATCAAATTTCTTGTCCATCTGGGATGCCTTCCAAAGATAGGAGTTGGAATGGGAGATTGCTTTTTCCGTGTGTGCAAATGACTTGGATGGATTGGAATTCAAGGTCAATATGCTGCCACATGTCACAATGGAGGAGGTTAGCCTAATCATGTCTAGGTTCATTGAACATACTGCCACTCAAGAGGATAAGGATACATCTTCCTAGGAGAAAGCTCCTCGCGCCACTTGTCCTTCATGTATTTGTCCTTGATGTTATTTTGGAAAACCCTAATTAGGGTTGTTATGTTTTATTCTCGGCCATTGATCTCATCCTTTCATTTAAATTCTTGAACTCTATATAAACTCCTATTCTCTCATTTTGTTGTGTGGAGATATTTATGAAATTGTTGCTAAGAGCTACTTTGGTAATATAAGTTCATTCACAGTTTGCTTTGAAGCCTTATTGTTATCACGTGGTTGCATGGTTGCATATTTTCTTCAACAATAGAATAGATTTGCTTAGAGTAAATTTGCTTTTAAAATTGTTAGATGAATGAAGGATTTGATAGTATAGATTGGTGAAACAATTGCCCATACTTTCTTTGAATAAATGATTTTTATTCAATTTGTAAAGTTAGTCTGAGCTTATATCGTGGATGCTTTAACTTCTACTTTGAATAAATATTGTTCATTGGATGGTATTATTCACAGTATGAAAATCTTGAGCACAACCCTAGAAGATTACACTTACTTTGTGTAGTTGTCCTTAGTGTGGTGAAGCTGAGTATTTTTATTGGATTCACCTACTCTTTACCATCTCTTGAGTTCCTAGGAGTAGTGTAGAACTCCTTTACCTTTCTCCTTTTTTCCTCTTTTTGAAATTCCAAAATTGAAAATCCAAAAAAGAGATAGCATGTATTGTCAAATTTGTCTAAGTCCTAACTTGTGAATGATACTAGTCAAGCGTAAGTCCCCCTTGTAATTCAGCATACATAACCAAGGAAGTTATCCAACATAAAGTGACCCATTTGCAAATATAAACATTGAAGTCGTTGTGTGGTCTTCATGCAATCTTGGCACACGTAGTGATTTTGTTCAAGAGAGGGTAGAGTGTCCTTGACATTTTATTCTAATGTTTGATGAATGATAAAACGTGCACCAATAGGTCCTTCAACCATTTTGCTTAGTAAAAATAATTGAATTCATTGGGTTCAGTTGCACTCAGATGGATCTGACATAAAGTACTAGGTTTTTGAAGGACCAATGCATTATCCGAAAATAGTCTTTTGTGATATGGCCTTGGAAACTTGATTCTTGTGTCAGAAAAAGGACATTTATTATGCAATCCATGAATGCATCCATAATGCAGCTTACAAACATGCTATATTATGACATATTGTATTATGTCTTGTTCTTACAAGATTCCGGGATTGAGTTTTTGATTGTTCTTTGTAAATGAAAGGCACTGTGTTCTCTATCCTGAAAGAAAGAAAAGTTCTAGAAGGGCAAAAGGTCGAACATGCACTACCAAAGGAACTCATAGTTTCTATTGTAATTGAACAATTGAGTCAATTTTCAAATGTTGGTTCAAATTCTTAATGAAAATTGGAATAGTCTGTATATACCTTCAATAATGCTTTAGATGAAAAATGTTGTTAGAAGTAGTCTTTATTTTATTTTGTGCTTTCAAATCATGTGCCTTCAGTTCCTGTTATTTTACACAATGCAATTATTAGTGTGTCATAAACCATGGTCAACATTAGGGTCAAGAACAACGACCTATAACAAGTATTTTTATTTACAAGTTTACATCCTCCACTAGATAGGCACTACGCATTAATCACCAAAGGAACTTTAAGAAGAATCTCTAGATAGAAGCAACTTACATAGAAGAAAGAAGTGAACAAAAGCTCTCTTTGGGTCCACAAGAGGTGAGGCTTCTACCTCCAGGAACAACATCAACAAAAATTCAAAGGGTCTACATAAGCAAGAACTTACCAGAGATGTCATCACAGTGTAAATAGTCAAGATCTGTGCATGGCAATTTCTTTGAAGATTGGGATTTTTTTTCTACACACTATAACTAATTTACCTTTATTGTCTTTGCGTACAATATTTTTGGGGAGGTTATGAGCTGCCTTTTAATACTCTGTGGATCATCTTTGATCACATTCCTTAAATTTGGAAATAATTTCTCTTCCATGAGGAATGAAAATGGTGGTAATGCATAAGAAATTAAAGAATTGATTGCAGACTATACAAGAAGAGGGGGTTGGGCCTTCACCTCTCAAACCGGTACATTAGCATAGAATTATCCTCAAAGCTTTGGAAAGTATTTTAACTTAACTCAAACAACATCTCCTAATTCAAGATTAATAACCAGGTATATGATAACAAACTGAAAATCAGATTTTCTAAAATGAAATCAGACTTACAAATAACCTTCAAAAATGAATTTAATACTAGGGAGAGTTACCCATGTTTAGTATTCAAAACCAGTTAACCTCACAACCACTAATGTCTGAAAATGATGTTATAGGATTCCAAGCTCACAAATTTCTAACGCTTCAAGCTATAGATTTTAGATGCCTAGCAAAGAGGATGACTCAAATAAATTCCAAAACTGAGCTCCCATCCTCCTCATAATGAGAACCAAAATGAGCACCAGATTGGAAATCATAATCCCACTCAAGTTCTGAATCTTCTCTGGGATCCCATACATTGCTATCTTCACCAAGTATAGTATTACAACCAAAAGTTTTTCCAACATCCAACTCAAAAAGGGGATTGTCAATTATCTTCTCAACACCCATCTCAAACAATGGGTTATCAATGGATACCACAAACTGATTTTGCAAAGAAAGTGACTTGCTACTCTGATGAGTACCAAAATAAGAACTATCTTACCTGTCACTAATGATTCCATAGCTGTCCCAAATCTAATGTGATTCCTCATTATCATTTTCAACAGTATATTGTAGATCCAAAGTTTCAAATTTTCTTAAACTTCAGCTCAAAGTTAACCCCATGCAAAGACAACACAGATTTTGTTTCAAGATCTTCATTAAAAGGTTGTTCATCCAACATAGGGTCCTCATAATAGTTAGGAGATAACACACCTAGATCCAAAGTGTCAAGGAGCTGATCATCCTATTCAAAATAAATGTACTCACCAAACTTCTCATGAGTGGTAGACTTTGTGAAAGAGTCACCACCAAACTCACTAGCACTTATGTCATCCAATCTCTATCCATCTGGAACCAACATCACTGGAAAAATCTAAACTCAAAACCAACGCCGGTATTTTGTTCTTTTCTTCATGCAAAACCTCAACCACGATATCTCCATGCATGATCAAAGAGTCATCATGAACCTTTGTCACAAACTCACATGTCAAAGCACCATCTCCATCATTTATCTTCCGTTCTAACAATTTATTTTTATATTCTTCCTTATGTTTGGACTTCATCATGTTTTTGAAGTACCCCTTGATGTCTGGGTCTTTCATAAGTTTGGAGAGTTCTTGCATCAACTTAGAAATAGACTTATATCAGTGGTATTCATCTTCTCGATTTTGAGTCACAATACACACCCTCGCAAGAAAAACTTTCCCTGATACCATTGCAATGACCACTCATGATTTTTTTTTGAAATATGTGTTTGCAAGTTTGGAATGAGTGTGAAACGTTCCTCTAATTGTGTGCTTACAGATTTCATTCACAGTGAAGAACATACATAGAATATAAGGGTTGCAAATAAGATAAGAACCAAAGTGCATTTAATCTAATAGTTCAATATTTTTTTGTCAATCTCATCCAATAAATTGAAATCACATTTAATAAAGTGCAGACCTGAAAATGGATTCTCTGGAATTTGCTTTAGCTTGCATCAATAAACTCCTTGACATTAAGTATTGCATCTATGAAACGTTACATCATTAAAATACCTCCTATTGGAAGCCAAATCAGTCAATCTTAAGTCTGATATAGAGGCACATTTGGAGTAGTTACTAACAAGGACTAAGCAAAGTCTTCAAGTCACTGAAATATAGTTGTGGTTGCTAAGATGCCAATATCACTTCCTAAACTTGCAACCAGGCCTTTAAAACCACTCAAAAATGAATAGCAGCAAGAAATACTTCTATTATGAATGTCAACAACTCAAAGAACTTGCAAGATTCTCTATTGTAGCAATTTTCTTGCACTAAGCTCTTCACTCACACTAGAAGCCACATATAGTAGATTTTCAAACCTCCAAATATTGCATATTTTAAACCCAAATTGAACTTTCAACCCCTTAGAGTTAATGAGCAGAAATATGAAGAACAATATCTCTGAAAAAAGCACACCAACATTCAACAAAATCACCAGAATTCTACTAATCACGAACAACACTTCAAAAAGACACATCACACACCAAAACCACAATACCCACATCAAAATATTGCAAATATCTTCATTCTAACTCCACCAAAATGATAGAAATCATAAACTTTGTGAATACCAATGTGACCCCTCAAGTAGAATCACTCCTTCCAACTAGGGTGGATCTCTCACCATTGAAACAGTTAGCAAAGATGAGGGTTTTTGTCCTCAACTAGTAGAAAAAAAACTCTTTGAAAAACCCAACAACATCCTATTATGTTGTCAAAAGAAAAATCTCCAAATGAAATCCCACGAGGTGATTATATAGGAGAGGGAAGGAAATTGGGGCAAACAAATTTGAAATTACTTTTCTGTCCAGGAAACCCCACGTTCATTCATAAGACTTTTTAATTTCCCATGCCTCCCTTCCTAGGCGTCCGCTTTTAGCCTTCAAAAAAGATAAATTTATTAATCCATGGCATCCCATTAAGGCAAAAAATGACCCCCTTTAAAAACAACGTTGTGCACCTAGCCCAAGGTGTACTAGTCACTTAAGTCATAAAGTGAGAGTATAAGAGACTTGGGTGATTAAAATCAAAATATATTTCTTTGAACATAATAAAACTTCACTCCAATTGCTAGAAATGGGAACTGCTAAAAATAATAAGTTTTTCAAAACATCAAATTGGTCCAAACTAAGATATACTAAGACTCAAATAAAAATAGTAAGTGCTAAAAATGCCCATTGCTATAAATAGTAACATACTAAAAATAGTAAGTCTCCAACAAGTTGTCTAAAATCATTCGGAAAAGTGTCATTAACCTCCATTAATCTATCTAAACATACGACGACACCGAAAAACCCCTCTGATCTTGTTTACAACAACTCAGAAAGCCAACATCATATACACTACCAGAAAACTAGAAAATGGAGACATGCCATCCATTTTCACTTCAGTATAAGGAAGACGTGCTTGCTATGAAAAATTTCATTTTCTAGTTTTTCTTTGTGGACCAACTCCTTGCATGGAAAGGAACTTAGATTTTATAGTCCTTACACTTTATTTTATTTTGATCTAGGACTGTTGAATAATTTGTTCATTGTATTCGGGTTCATAGTGTCAATAATTGGAGAATAAAGGTCAACAATCTCTGACATCTATACATATGTGCCACATAATTGACGACCGTATTATATTTCAGTTACAATATATTGAATTATATTTTAGTTCCATCAAACTTGCCCAACACAGGCTTGGGTAGACTGATTGGGGATTATTTTATAGGTCCTCTCATCATCCAACTTGTAGATAGCTATCAGTGAGCCAATTTCCCGTTTTGCGTCAGCGGGAGTGTGGAAACTGAAAAACATTTTATCTTGGAGTGTGAAGCACTTAAAGTCAGCCGGGAGAAGTTTGCCAATTTCCTAACTGCCAGCACATGGTATAACCTGTTCAGCGAGGAGCATATCGTGAAGATGGGTGCTCTCATCATCAGCCTGAATAAGTAGAGATCAGACCTTAAAAAAACTGATTCAGCTTGATCAGGTTGTCCCATAGGCTATTCTTAGCCTCGTAGACATTAACATTCTTTCTTCTTCTTCTTCTTCTTCTTCTTCTTCTTCATCCAGCTTGTAGATAGCTATCAGTGAGCCAATTTGATCCACATGATATTCTGCTTGTAAGGGCTTTTTAAATAAATGCTACCCATTTTTCCTCATCACCATCCCTCACGGTACGACACTATTTATGTAGAATCTTGAGGTAAGTCACTTGCCATAGTTTTAGTGATTTGCTAGGATCATTTTTTGTTTTGTTTTCGCTTGTTATCTGTTAAATTGGTTCTATGGTTTTATGCTAGCCAATCAACTAAGCCACTATAGGAAAAGAAATACAACATCTAAATTGATATTACCAACATCATCCAATAGTAGCTTGAGGGTTTGTATAACATGCAGCTATAGATATCACCGACACTATAGCACATAGGGATGTCAGATTGGGGTCACGAGCTCACTGCAAGAAACAATGAAAACTAATCACAATCACAATAGATGCAAATCAAATAATAGAATTTTGGAGATTAATTGCACTTTCAGATCTGACTGTAACATGCAAAATGTATCTTGGACTCTCTAATTCGCCGATCCATTGTAAGTGCTTATATTTATTTTGGCAAAAGCTAGGGTTTGTAAATCAACTCCTGATTTGATGTACTACAATTCAGTTCTAGTCAAAAAGTTGTGGATTTGGAATCCTTGTTCTTCCAATTTCTAGCTCAGGTTCTATTTAATTTTGTTTCAAATATAATCATAGATTTTCAATAATTCTAGATTGGGAAATTAAATAGAGAAAATCTAAGCCTTGCAGGTGCAAAAGGCATCTTGCAAAACTTGGAAGATAAACAACCACTTTTTCTCCCTCAAACAGGTTTAAAAAAATATAAGGCATGAGCACATGCTCTAGATAAATGCTTGTGACTTTCTTTATCTCTGGGTATTAAGCATTCAAGTTTAACAGTCAAAAGAGTATTCGTTGGATATCATTAATGTCATCTAAATGTTACTGCAACCTTAAAAGAAGTGAGAGCTCTTGCTCCTCTTTTGAGTTCAACTTTTAGTCATACATTTTTCAGAAAGGCAACGTAACAGCTCACCTACTTGTAAATCATGAAATTTCTGAAATTCCTTAACATAATCCTTCACAATTCATCCCCCTCAATCTCGAAATCCTTCGCTATGATTCCTCAAAACAAGTTCCCATAATCTTAAGGAGTTCTTCACATTATTTTGGGCACTGAAGACCCAACTATCAAAGATTTATTGGCCAGATTAGGCTGCCTTATTCACCATTTTCGTCTAATTTTCTTGTTCTTTTTCTGTTTGCATTCTATTTTTTTGCTTTGATGGAATCCAAGGAATAGTTGGTAAGGGCCATAAAAGAAGAGCATTGATATTTCCAACATTTTCGACCATGTAGGGCTTGGGTTTATTTAGAAAAAAAATTATTGTGATGGGATGGGTTATCATCACTTTGGTGATGAGTTATTGCCCATTGCAGATTTTCTATAGGAGTTTGAACAGGGGAACCAAGGACTAGATTTTTTTTATCTCCTTTGTCGTGTCTTCTCAAACACCTTCAAGGTTTTCTTGTTATTTTGTAGTAGAATGATCAAAGAACCTGCTTGCAAGCTAAAGCTTTGGAACTATGAATTCAAAATTAGATTGTAAAAAACTTTAATTAGCATCCTTTCAGATTACATTCAAACAATCCTTCCCATGTTTAATGCTAAGAATCCATATGAAAACTCTAATACATAAACTGCATCATGTAAACAACATGGCACTTGTTCAAAATGCTTTGCTTGATTTTCAAAGCCAAAATCTTATTTCTATAACCAAGTGATTTGACTAACTGCCTTGTTGAAATATCAAAATAAATTTTCCAACTGTCACAAACTTCAGAATTCTTAATAAAAATAGCCCATTTTGAAACAATATTAACCCTGGGATTTCGTTTCAAGGAAAAGATTCCCATGTTACATTGCATTGTTTTATAAAATCTATCAACTAAACTTCATGGTTCTCAATAGTTCGTGTATTTTTGTAAATTAAAAATTACTACAAGTTTCCTATTAGCAATGTTGTGTATAAGATTATCACTAAACTGATTGCAAATTGGCTTAAACTTTGGTTGCCTTCATTGATTTCTGACAAACAAGAGGGTTTTGTAGCTAGTAGACAAATTTTGGATGAGATTGTTATTGCTTCTAAAGCCATCCACTCTATGTCTATTTCACAGGAGAGAGGTATGTTCATCAAGCTGGATATGACAAAAGCCTATGATAGGGTCAAGTGGAGTTTTTTGAGGAAGGTTCTTCTTGCTTTTGGCTTCCATTTAGAGTGGGTCAGTTGGGTAATGAGTTGTGTGAGCTTTGCTTCTTTCTTTGTCCTTGTTAATGGCCAACCTTCACAGTTGTTTGGTGCTTCAAGAGGTTTGCGACAAGGTGATCCTCTTTCTCCTTATTTGTTTATCACCATGGTTGAGGACTTGGGATGTTTCATCAAGTCTCAGGCCTCTCAGGGCTCGATCAGGGGGTGGTCTTGGGGTATTGGATTTCCTAAGCTTTCACATCTTCAATTCATGGATGATACAACTCTTATTGGGGTTGCTCACCTTTAGAAGGCAGAGTCATTTAGGAAGTCACTGGATGTCTATTTAGCTACTTCGGGGTAGCTAGTGAATGAGAATAAGTCTTCAATCTATTTCTTCAATACCTTTGACTCTATCCAGAGGCATATTGAAAATATTTTGAGATTCCAAATCTGTTCTCTTCCTTTTATCTATCTAGGTATTCCTCTCACTATTGGTCGGCTACCTAGACCCTTTTGGCAAGAGTTGTTGGATAAGTTGGGCCAGAAGGTTAAGCATTGGACTCATAGGTGGCTTTCTACTGCTGCTCATGTTACTCTTCTTCAATCTGTGATTCAAGCTCTACCTATTTATAGGGGTTTTTTTCAGGCAGCTCCAATGTATTTCCTTAGGTAATTTGATGCTTTGTCTCATCAATTCCTTTGGAGCGGTACCTTGCAGTCTTCTAAATGGAATTTGGTTAAGTGGGAGTTTGTTTGTCGACGTAAAACTGAGGGTGGCCTTGGTTTTTGTTCAACGGTTCTGATTAGTCAAGCTTTGGTGGCAAAATTATATTGGAGGTGGTGTACCAATCAACATCAACTGTGGGCGCATATCCTTACTCATAAGTATTTGGGTACTATTCATGATTGGAGTGTTCTTCGTTACCAGCTGGGTGGTAGAGGCTCTGTGGTTTGGCATACCCTAAAAACTAGGGCGCAATTGGTTAAAGAGGGTCTCTTTTGGATATGTAATAAGGTCTCTGAGGCTCTTTTTTGGTTGGATTCTTGGGATGGTAATCCTCCCATTTTTTCTTTGTATCCTCATTTACAGCCTCTCTATGATAGTTTTGTGGATGTTGGGTGGACTTCGGTAGGACATTATAAGACAATTCAAAACTTTAGACCTGCTTTTGGTTACAGATGGAAGGGTCCTAATGAGTGGCCGGTGTGGGGTTTTGAGGAATCTCAGCAGGAGCTGGCCCATATTCTTGCTTCTCGAAACTGTAATTCCTTAGAGGGGTCGGATATTTTAGCTTGGGGTCGTCAGTCATCTGGGAAATATTCAGTTGTTGCTGGCTATATGAAGCTTGTTCATCATATTTATGGGGATGTAAAGGTGCCTTGGTAGAAATATGTTTGGAATTATTTTTCTTCGCCTAAATGTAATTTTTTCCTTTGGATAATGGTTTAGAATTGATGTCTTACTTGGGATAACCTGTGTAAGACGGGTTTTTGTGGGCCCTCTATGTGTGCTCTTTGTTGTAATAGTGAGGAGTCTGTATAACACCTTTTCTTTCAGTGTTCATTCTCCAGGAGGATTTGGCATTCCTGGTGGGATACTTGGAACTGTACTTGTTGGCATGTTTCATCCCTGGTGGAGTTTTGGGACCGTTGGGGTCAAGCTCCTGTTGATACTCCTTTTCTTCAGGTTGCCTGGTGTAGACATATAAAAATGACCATATTCTTAAATGAATATTTTATGTTCATTCCTCTATTTAGTTAAATCTAATTTAATTAAATCACCCACATTCTTCTATTTAATTAAATAAATTATTCAATTTATTTAGTTAAATTCACTTAAGCCCTTTGCATCATTTAATTGAATAAATCATTTTATTTAATTAAATCCCTTCTTCTTACTTTTTAATTAAATTTACATTTAATTAATAGTTTACCCTAAATTGAATAAATCTAATTTATTCAATTTCCCAAATTGCAACCAAATTGAAATAAAGCAATTTATTTTAATTAATTCTATTTTCCCCACCCACTTGCATTTTCCTACATCTCCCACTTGCATCCTAAACCCTATTCCTAATTTCTTCTAGAATCCATCTAATCCTAATCAATTAACCCAAACCCACCCATTATCCCTTTTCCCTAAATTTGAGAAGGTCACTTCTCAAATTTGGAGTAAAGTCTTCAAAAGGCATTAAAGCCTTTATCCGTTCAACAAGCTAACTTGTTGAATACCCCCAAATTTGGAAGGACTCTTACAAATTTGTCCCCAAAGTCTTCAAACCATTAATGGTTAACTAACCCTTAGTGGCATGGTTAGAGCCTTTTTGACTAACTTAACCTCCATCTAGCCCAGAGGTCTCATCAAGCATTCATTGCTTTGACCATGGTTATCCCTTTAACCTTTGCACAGGAGTTTACCCCTTGGATAAAAGCTTTATCCATTGGATAACCCTAACCTAACCTTAACCCTTACCCCCTAAGGTAACCTTCAAGTCTTCTCAAGCATTTAATGCTTCTTTCAACTCCTCTCAACCAGTCTTATGTTGACAATTGTCACCATTTCATTGGTGAAAATTGTAAACATGGATTGATAACTTTCAATCCTGACCCTTGATTAACTCCTTCAATCTTGACCATCCATTGCTCTATTTTCACTGTAAATAGAGCTCTCATTCCTCCATTTTAAGGATCCATGCAAGCTTTTGGTATCTCATTTATGCTCAAATTTATTAATACACCTAGCTTCTCTTTGTAATAGGAATTAATCTAATAAGCACTTTAGACTATTTCCTTTATCATTAGCTTAAATCATAAACTAGTATATCATGTTAGGATAGTATTGCTACTAATCTTGTCATCTTATAATCTAGTTTATTGCATTTGTAGAATCATGCATAGATAGGATGCATTTCATAATTAAATCAATCATAAGCATCCCTCGTTCTTGCATTCGTCATCCCTAAGCCACTTTGCTCAATGATCTGAGAGTAAAGGCATTGGCTTGAGGAACCTTGTGAGATAGAGAACCATGGAACCAACCTTGGGAACTTGAGTCATTCTTCATGACTCCATAACTTACACCAAGAAGTCTCGTGGGTGTGTGAACAAGCCTCTTTGAGACCACATTTTCGCATTTTAAGTTTCATTGACTCACTTTTCCCGCACACATTTCTGGCGCCCACCGTGGGGCACTACCCCATTAATCAAATCGGTTTTTAAAAATAAACACTTTTGCAGGTATGCGGGAAACAGGAATCAGCGCATAGGGAACATCCCTTAGCGCATCTGGTTGATCTTTTAGCGCATCTAGCTCACTGTTTGGCTCGTGGGACTCATTCCCCAGCGCGTGCAGACCATACCTTAGCGCATCATCCTCACTAACATTTTCCTGTAGGTCTTGATGCGGGAGAATAACATAGTAGCATATTTGGAAAACAGTTCAGCGCATCGGGTCTGTCCGATAGCGCATCCTGATTATATCGTAGCGCGTACAGTCTGTTCTGTAGCGCATCACAGACAGAGACAAAATTAAAAATTGTAACCAAACATGAAATTAGACTTGTTGAAGTGCACCAAACCCATAGATTTTTCTAACGATTTTACTTGGTATCTTGCAAGGTTTTTAACAGTTTCTTGCAGATGGGAGCTTAATTTTATTTCTAGGATCATAAATAGTTTAAGTTTTTACTAACTTAGTTAAGTTAGTTAAAATATAAAGCTTTTTTATTCTTGTTGGATAAAATTGAACTCACTTTGTTTGGGTTTTAAAAAGAACCACAAAACAATTTTTCCTTGTTTTTCTAGGAGAGAAAATTTTCAAATTGGATCTTAAAAAGAACAAATCAATTTTTCAAGTTTTGTAAACAAATGGCTTAAAAAAAACTTCACCATCCTTTGGTGCATAAAATGATCCATTTTTTAGTTTTTTCAAGGTAAAGAATCACACAAAGTCCAAAAAGTCTTTTGCAACTAAAGAGGGAAGATCTTCCCCTTTCAAATCGATTTCTTTTGTTGACGAAACATCGCATTTATTTTGTTGACCAAGTTCCTTTTTAATAGATCAGAAAATCATTGCCTTGAAAGGTTAAAAGGAACACCATGTTTTCGTGGAGCAACATCTCCATATAGAGTTAGCAAATCATTACTTTGAAAGACTAAAAATAACTTGTGTGCTTTGTCTCGAAAGTGGAAGGTATATGCTCTCCCCTTAACTGGGTGATCAAAAAGCAAAACCACTCTTAAACCTTTCTTTACTTCAAGCAATAAATCCTTTAGCAGGCCTGCCTTCCCAAGGGGTTGAAAAACTCTTAAAGCCATTTTTGGTCGATGTGAAGGGAACGACCTAAGTGAGAAACGACTTTGAAGCCAAGTGTTCCAACCCACTATAATCAAAAGTGAAAAGTGACGAAAGTCCTTTTCAACAGTTACACACAGCGATTAGCCTTCCCCCAGTATCCTTGAGATATGTAAATCTTTTGTTCTAAAGGTTGGGAAGCCTCCTGAGGGAGTTTATCATTGATGGCCAAACGAGAAGCCTGATTACGAACCTTAGCATAGAAACTTTGAGCCGAGTCAGTATCTAGACATTTGCAATATCATAGTGCAAGGGTGGGGAAGGATTCACCCCCAAGATTGCTCACTATATATCTCCCAAGATAACTACTCAACTGTGAAGCAATTCACTTTGAGTTAATTTCTGGCAAAAGGCAAAAAAATGGGCACCCCCTAGGGGGTGACATGGTTGTTTGAGCTGACGGAGTATCGAGACTAGTGAGCTATGATATTGCTTATGACCCTTGAATAAAGAGTTTGACTGAAGTGCATGTTGTATCCAAACCTGTCAAAACATTGGGGATTTGAACACATCCTTGTAGAACATACACTTATTGTTTAGATTAAGCAAAATGGTTGTCTCTTTTGTGTCATGCTTTCATTTGTTACTCCAGAAAATCATCTATCAGCACTGAAAACTCAAAGAAAAATTCCAAAAATCGCAGAAAAACAACCAAGTCAAAACTATCAAGGCAGTTTAGCGCATAAGAGAAGCCTCTTAGCGCATGGAAACCATCTTTTAGCACATTAGACCTTTTTATTAGCGCATTAAGGCTTAACATTAGCGCTTCAACAGAAACCAAAACTAGCAATTTCAAGTAATGCGTTTTGAAAACATTTTAGCGCGTTGAAACATCAGCTTAGCGTGTAGAAACCAAACCTTAGGGCATAGGGTTTAACAGTTAGCGCATAGGTGGCTCATATTGGCGCATAACCTTTTGAACCAAGACAAAAGCAAAATAAACCAGTTAGCGTGTATCAAGGGGCAACGTAGTGCGTGGAGTCTTTTCGCTAGAGTGTTGAGAAATTTTTATAGCGCATTATGTCTCTGTTTTATCGCATAGCCAAAACTAGAAAAATAGGGAGCAAAACAGAGGTCAATTTTGAAAATTTTGAAAATAATTTCGAAAGCTTTCCTTCATCAACCTGAACTTCATCAAGCAGAAAAATAGAGTATCAAAAGCTATTTCTAAAGCAAAATTTCCATCAAACAAAGTTGTCCAAAATCTGAAACTAGTCGCAGGATAAACATATCTCTCCTATCAAAATCAGGAAACATCATCACAAGTATCAAGCAGGTCCTTCAATCAAATGGATTTTTTTTATCCCAAGAACACACTTGTTTTAAAACTCCAAGTTGTCAAATCGAGTTTCCATATCAGGAAAGCTCGTATTCCATATCATTTGACACACTTTGTCATGAGGGGGCATCTAAACCTTCATTTTGATAAAGTAAAACTTGAGTTTCCAAAACAAGCTAAACTAAATCCAAAACAAATCAAAGGAAACCATTGATCACTTGTGCATGACTAATCCTCATATTCTGAGAAGAAAGAATATTTATCATAACACTAAGTTGAAGAAACAACAATCGAGTTCTTTGAAACTTGCCAAAAGAAATAAATTTTTATACATCAATCGCCAACTCTTCAAATCTCATCACACATTCCTTCGTCATATACGCTTGTATCTTCAAAACAAAACAAACGAATTTGACAAGGAACCCTTGAGGAGTAGGGCATTCTGTCAAAAATCAGCATTCAGTCAACGCATAAATCAAGGAGGAAAGATCAATCCGGCCTTCTTTCCCGAAGAGTGCATCACTTATAACATACCCCGATTTGAACCACCAACCCCTAAACAAAACATTGAAGAAGAGTTCATTCCTTTTGTCACATAAAGCTTCTACTAGATGCCCGTTGTTACTCGCTCTCAACGAAACAAACAAAGCGAAATGCAACTGGAATCCAGCATGAATAGGAGATTATCAAATACTTTCGAGGGTCCGCATCTAGAGGACACTGAAATTACTGAGGAGCTCCTTCAAGAGTGTCAAGAAAGCGCTTCATTTCAAAGGCTTGTGGAAAGGCTCATGCAAAATGACAAAGAAAAATATATGCTCATGCTTACAAGCAAAGGAGTTAAACTTCCTGAAGACTTAGACACATACATTTTTAGAACAAGATCTCGACATTACGAATATCAAGAATGACAAAGAGAGGAAGAAGCACGTGACCCTGAGCAAGATATCCCTGAGAAAAATATCCCTGAGAAAAACATCCCAGAGAAAAACATGTCATTCCACACACCATTTCAACCTAGAACTAATACAAGGGAAGAACTCTTCCCTTGGCAAAATAATGCACCTTTGATTGCTCTCACTCAACAAATGCAAATGTTACAAAGACAAATGCAAGACATGCAACAAGGGACAACAATACGGTACTCCTTAACTGAAATTTGTCCTTATCCTTTTGACAGACGGTTAAACATGGTAGCTTTTCCCCCAAACTTAGACGTTCCCAAATTTGACAAATATGATGGGAAAAGCGATCCCCGTGATCATGTTCAAGAATTATGTACAATGAGTCTGGAATTTACCCATGATGATACCTATTTGATGAGGTTATTCCCAAGAAGCTTGGGAGGGCAAACAATGGAATGGTTATCCAAAATCACACCTCCCATCAGATCATTTGATGAACTAATCAACAAATTTATAACTCAATATTCCTATAACATTCAACATGCTATCACTATGCTAGATGTCTGTAATACCAAGCAGAAAAAAAATGAAACATTCTTGGTATTCCTTCAATGTTGGTGCTGTATGGTTTTGAGATATCCTCATGATGTGCCCGAAAAAGGAAAAGATAGAAATTTTCATCAACAACTTGAATAGTGAGATGAGTTACAAACTCAAACTCCAATGCATACCATCTTTTGCCAAGTTGATTGAGAATGGCATCCAAGTAGAAGAGGCATGTGTCAAGAAAGGAACATTGAAATTCTTCAAAGAAGGACCAAATTCATCCAACTACAACAACCAGAACAACAACAACTTAGACAAATCCAGATTCTGGACTAGAAACAAAAACAATGGAAATGAAGGAGGAAATGAATCAAATGATCCAAAATCAAAGCATCCCATGCTCGCATTATCAGGTAATCTCAAGCTACAAAGAATCCCAAAGGTGCTAACCAAGGCACTCACACTTATGCACCAAATACCAATCAAGATCAACTCAACACAAACAACACCAACAATACCCAAAACAATAACACCAATCGGGGACCTAATCCAAAGTCACAGGGTAATGCAAACAACTTTCCAAAACACATTTACACACCACTAGGGCAATCACTAGAGTCGGCATTCAGAGAACTCCTAGCAAACAAAATTATCTCTTTACCAATGATCAACAACTTTGAACCACAAATCAAACCACCCTGGTGGAATGACTCTCACTTTTGTGATTTTCATCCTAACAAAGGTCATCAAACCAATGATTGCATGAGACTGAAAAACATTGTTCAAGACATGATTGATAGAGGTGATTTAACGGTCGATGGTCTCAAGACAAATGGTGACCATGGAGCCTTTAAGAATCCTCTTCCAAACTAAAACAAGGATGGAGCTTCAACCTTGAACGATACATGTGGAGCTCGTACCAATCACATATACAATAACACCATCAATCATATATCAGTTGAAGACAATCAAGTAAACGTCATCACAATCAGAGATAAGCGTGAACATGAATCTGTCAATGTAACAACCAGAGCTCAAAAATATGTCTTGAAAGGGCATATGTCAATAGCGAACACAGTACCCAAAATTCAATATGATCTAGTCAATCAACTGCTCAAACATCTATACTAGAGTTGCTGAAACCTTTGTCAAAACACAAAGACATATTGGAACAAGCGTTACTAGAAACAAATGTACCTCAAGATCTGGATGCTGACAAATTCCAAGCCATGGTGGCTCATATGACAGGGCCTCATAACCTCGCTTTTGCTGAGCATGATAATATCTCATTGAGCCATCCACACAATACTCCACTCCGCATTGAAGTCTTGGTCTACAAGCATCGAGTCAAAAGAGTATTAATAGATGGAGGAGCTGGACTCAATATCTGTACCTTAAAACTTATCCGTGCATTAGGCTTCTCTGAGAAATCTATTGATCCACGCAAAAAGATCACTATCAAAGCCTATGATGATGAAGAGAGATCACACAAAGGAACAGTAATGTTGCCAATTCAAGTAAGACCAATACAAAAGGACACTATGTGCCAAGTCTTGGACATAGACCTCACATACAATATCTTATTGGGTCGACCTTGGATACATGAAATGCAAGTAGTACCTTCTACTTATCATCAATGTGTTAAGTTCCCCTACAATGGATAGGAGATTTACATATCAGCAGATCATAATCCTTTTCAACATTGTAATGCTATGGGGGCAGCCCAAGATATCTTGGTTCCACATAATAGAGAAAAACAAAGTAACTCAACACCATATCCTCAACAAGAAAAGTCTACATCACTGTGCATAGATTTCAAGCAGAAAATGAAAATCAAAGAACAAGGCATGGGAGTGTACTCTTTGGAACCCATATGTTTGACCAACTTACCAACATCACCTAAATCTCATGGATTACCTACATCATCAACACATCAAGAAACCCATCCCATCACCAAGTTTGATGGCACATTTATCCAACTAGGTACTCTAGCACATGAATCAGAGGAAAAAGACATCCTTAGTTGGTTGTACAAGGATGAAGAAGAAGACAAAGAAGCTACTATGGAGGTAGCTATACCAACACACCTGTATGGAAAAAGGCTACTTGATCATGCAACAAATGGGATATAATGGCAACGGACCTATTGGAAAATGTCAGGAAGGCATCACAGAACCATTGGATCCTCCTTCACAATTCAGTAAAGACAAAAAGGGATTGGGCTTTGAACTCACTCTACTACCAAAGAGGGCACCACGCAAATATCAAAAACCTTAGTGGAAAGCAAAGAAGAAATAAAAAGAAGACTCTTGGCAGGAGGCACTATTTGAGTCAGCTGAGACAATACGTAAGGAACGTGAACATCAAGAACAAAAGCAATATCAAAGGCAGCCTATCAATCACAAAAAGGAAGCATCTACTGCAGAAGCACATCATATTCAAGAACTAATATCCAAAAAAGAAGAATAACCTCCTAATTACATCATTCCTCCCCGAGGAGAGACAATATATGAACAAATGCAAAAAGTGGAAACAGGATCTGACACAGAATCAGAGAAAACTATCAAACTTGTATCAATCATCAAAGACCTGTTCTCACCCTACAACATACCAATTCACAATACTGCTAGAATCTGGGATAATACCTCTGAGACTGATTCCAGTGAATATGAATGGGGCAGCTATTCTTACATTACTGAAGATATTTGTGCAAATGACAGTAATACACCCATCTCTCAAGAAGAACGTGACACAAAATCTAGACCACTTGAATTTGGTCCACAAAATATCTATGACGCCAAGGAAAATGAGCAGCGACATTATGAGCAAGTCTATACGGAAAATGATACCATCAAAGACTTCGATGAAATTCTTAACTTATTTAAGACCCCGGCCAATCATGATGATACCTCTGTCCTAACACTTATAGCAATAGAACTTGATTCACCTAATGAATCCTTACCACTTGTATTTCCTGACCTCATAGACTGGGACGAACCTAAAACTCATGATATACCAATTTTCCCAAATGACAAATCCATTATCTATTACTTGTGTACCGTTAACCTAGAAACAAACTCTACCAGTGAACAAAGTAACGATATCTGCAACCAGGGGAGTGCCAAGTCTCTCAGTCGCAAAAATGAACAAAATAAAGGATCTACTGTTGAAAACCAGTCAAGGGCAGCAATAGATCACAAAAAAGTAAAAATAAAGGACGCATCTGAGGGTGAAAACCTTTTTAAGGCACCTAAGGATGGGAGACTTGACACTCTTCCTAAGCATTATCACGAGCGATCACCCATATTGATTGAGCCCACTCAATAAATCAACATTGGTACTACAGAAGTAGCCAAAAATATACACCTTGCAGAATCTCTGACAGAGGAAGAAAGATCAGAATTTATTAAATTTTTTAAAGAAAAGCAAATCAACTTTGCTTGGTCATATGCAGATATGCCTGGGATTGATCCACAATTGATCATGCATCACCTATCCATTACTCCAGGAGCTAAGCCAGTCAAGTAAAAATTGCGAAAGATGAATCCACATGTGGCACTCATGGTTAAAGCTGAACTAAAGAAACTATTAGATGTCGAGTTCATTTGACCTATCGACTATGCTAAATGGATTTCCAACATTGTACTAGTATCGAAACCATATGGCAATATCAGAATATGCATTGATTTCAGAGATGTCAACAAAGCTTGTCCCAAGGATGAATTTGCTTTACCTAGTATCGACATAATTGTAGACCTCACAGCAGGCCATGCAATGCTATCACTAATGGATGGTTTTTCAGGCTATAATCAAATCAAGATAGCCCCGGAGGATCAAGATAGAACAACATTCACCTATCCCTGGGGAACATACTATTGGAACATCATGCCTTTTGGCTTAAAGAATGCAGGAGCAACTTATCAACGAGCTATGACGATAATCTTTCATGACATGATGCATACCTTCATGGAAGACTATGTGGATGATTTACTAGCTAAATCATTCACTAGAGCAGATCATTTAAACATCTTAGAAAATATTTTTGACAAATTGGAGAAATTCCAAGTCAGGCTCAACCCTAAGAAGTGTGTCTTCAGGGTTACATCAGGCAAGTTACTAGGCTACATAGTTTCAGCTAAGGGTATTGAAGTGGATCCAACAAAGGTACAAGCCATTATGGAGATGCCACCACCAAAGAACATTAGTTAGCTTAGATCTCTACAAGGAAGGCTCCAATCAATCAAGCGATTCATTGCTCAATTAGCAGATAAAAGTCTCCCGTTCAATCATTTGCTACATAAAAATGTACCATTCAGATGGGAAGCCAAATGTGTCGAATCATTTTATCAAATCAAGTAGTATTTAATGAACCCACCAGTTCTAGTACCACCAATAGCAGGGAAGCCACTTATTCTCTACATTTCAACAACAGACATATCACTGGAGGCATTGTTAGCACAAGAGGATCAACAAGGCAAGGAATGAGCTATATACTACATCAGCAGGATATTGAACGGATATGAACTCAACTATACATTCATTGAGAAGGCTTGTCTAACAGTGGTATTTGCCTCTCAAAAGTTCCGACACTACATGCTAGCTCACACAATTAAGCTAGTTGCAAAAATTGATCCTCTCAAATATTTACTCAGCAAAGCAGCTCTTACAGGCAGATTGGCTAAATGGGTCATGATTCTCAGTGAATTTGATATCCACTACATAGAGCGACGAGCTATCAAAGGACAAGCAATTGCAGATCAACTGGCTGAAGCACCAATACCTGGGAAACAACCTATGGAGATCGAATTTCCAGATAGAGACGTTCTTGATATCTCTACCAAATAATGGACCCTATACTTTGATGGATCATTTACTCAACGTGGCTCAAGAGCTGGCATTCTGTTCATCACTCCTGAAGGGCACACCATACCAAGATCATATAGGCTTATGTTTCCATGCACAAATGACGTTGCTGAATATGAGGCACTGGTTATAGGCATCAAAATGGCCATAGAATGGAAAATCACAAAATTGAGTCTACGGAGATTCACAACTAGTCATCAATCAAATCAACAATGACTATCAGACAAAGGACGACAAGCTGCTACCATACAAGCGAATGGTGGATGATTTTAAACAATATTTTGTACACATCACATTCGAGAAAATACCAAGGTTGGATAATAGAGCAGCTGATGCAATGGCTACTATCACTTCACTACTGCAAATTCTAGAGTAACAGAATCGTTACGAGTTTCTGGTAGAGCAACTGTTGTCCCCAGCCTATGACCATTCTGATTCCCATGTTATCTATGCCTTGATCGGTTCGGACTCTCCATTATATGGACTGATATACGACTATCTTAAGAGCAATATCCTACCCATTGACCTATCCCGAAACCAAAAATGCAACTTTATCCGGCAAGCCACCCATTATACTCTCACTGCTGATACTTTGTACCGTCGAGGTCTAGATGGTACTCTTCTTCGTTGCCTTGATTGAAATGAATCTGACTCCGCTTTACAAGAGCTTCACAAAGGTATATGTGGCACACATTCAAGTGGTCCTACTCTTGCTAAAAATCTTCTAAGAATGGGTTATTACTGGCCGACAATGGAAAAAGACTCTTATCACTTTGCAAAGAAGTGTCCTAAATGCCAAATCTATGGCAATCTTATACATGCACCAACATAGGAACTACAGCCATTCACAACATCCTGGTCCTTTTGCCAGTGGGGACTAGATTTAGTCAGTAAAATTCATCCTTCATCTTCAAATGGACACGAGTTCATTATAACTGCAACAGAATACTTTACCAAATGGATTGAAGCAGTCCCCATGACCACAGTAACTGGGAAACAAATAGCCTCTTTCATCCTTAATTATCTGATCTGCAGATATGGTATTCCAAGCTCCATCATCACAGATAATGGATGACCTTTCAAGAACCAAGATGTACGAGAACTATGTGAAAAATTCAAAATCCAACATCATTTTTCTACACCTTACTACCCACGGGGGAATGGTCAAGCATAAGCATCCAACAAGACAATATCGAAAATCCTAAGGAAAATTGTGAATGATGTAGGCAAAGATTGGCATGTACAACTCAATCCAACACTTTGGGCATACAGAACTAGCATCCGCACACCTACGGGAGCTACACCATATTTATTGGTATATGGATCAGAGGCAATTTTACCATTGGAGGTAGAAATTCCATCTCTCAGAGTCTCTTTGAAAGGCCTAATTCCAGATGAAGAGTATCGAGTTAACTTATTGCAAGAGCTCAAACTTTTAGATGAAAGATGCTAACGTGCCTACACTCATCTCAAAGCATATCAGCAACGCATGTACAGGAGCTACAACCACAAGGTCATTCCCCGAATTTTTAAAATTGGTGACCTAGTACTCAAAGAAAATCCTAGAAATCAGCAAGATCGGGAAAAGAAAGGGAAATTTGAACCTAACTGGTTAGGTCCCTTTGTCATTATATCAGCCTATGGATTAGGCGCCTATCAGCTAACAACTTTATAAGGAGATGTGCTCGACGAACCAAATAACAACACCCATCTGAAGAAATACTACACTTGAGTAGTCTAATGCACGGAAAAGTCAAAAAATAAAAAAATATCAAAAAATCAAGAAAAAGCAAATAAAGAGGTACAATAAAAGCAACTGGTGAAAACCTGGCAAATAGGCGCTATTGTGAGAGGACAACTCCTCTATCTATATCCATACCATTATATCCACAGTAAAGCACTATCGGCCATCACCCAACATTTTTATCACAATATCCATCCAGGACATACTTAACGTAGTCAATATCCTGATTTATCATCATATCCTTTCACCGCATCTCACCATGGCTTGGTAATCCTTGTACATATCCACATTAAAAGGAACACTCGGCTAGGGGCAGTATTAATCAAAACTTGTAGCATGCTCAAGATGTCAAAAACTTGTCGCAAACTCAGAACATCATATCCAACAAACAAAACTCACACAATCGCAAAACCACACATTGATCACTTAACAGGATTCACAAAATATGATGGATGATCTTCCGAAGTATCAAATGTTGCATCTTGCATAAAGTTTTGACTATTTTTTCACTTAAACTTTTTGAATTATTGGATCTTCTACCTTTTCTCAACAAATGCTTCAAACTGGAGAAAGTCATGGGGACTCCAATATTTTTTTAGTTTTCTGTCTATGAGGCGATCATTTGTACTGTGTCGATACTTGTCTCGAGACATGATTCACACCATATCACTGAAGAATGATTCCACATCATGCATACAAATGGTTTAATCTTGTCTGTTTATATGCAATCCGCACTCAGGTCATCCCGGTTCAATTATACCTTGACGCTTGTGCTATCTTGCAAAATCAAAAATCATGTAAATTTTTCTCAGGACATTATGGTTCAATTATACAATTATGCTTGTATAAATTTTCAACATATCCCAAAACAAATCGATGCTCAATGATGATACATACAAAGAAAGCAAACAACATGTGGCTATACAGGGATGACGAATGTAGAATGAGGATGCTAAAAATCAATTAGTTGCATATCATTTTACAATTAGTCGCATATCATATCATACATCTCATTTTCAAGATACATCTCACAACATATCATATCATACATCTCATTTTCAAGATACATCTCACAGCATATCATATTATACATCTCATTTTCAAGATACATCTCACAACATATCATATCATACATCTTATTTTCAAGATACATCTCACAACATATCATTATCATACAACTCATTTTCAAAATACATCTCACAACATCATGCATTATCACATCATATTTATCCCATATCACATCAAATGCATCTGTCTAAGCATTGCATCATCATAGAATAATCAAAAGCATATAGAAAGCATAATCCATAACACATCACATGAGGATCAAAGAAAATGGTGTCATATATATATCTCAAAAAATGATCAATGTACAAAATATGTCATGTCTGTGCCAATGCAACAAAATGATCAAAATACAATAGAGACAACGTCTCTCAAGTATGACTATCTCCTGAGGGAGACGGTCTCGTTACAAATGTCCCAACACTTGGATCTCTAGGTGGATCATGTCTAGGAGGCCCTGTCATGCCTCTACTCTCTGTCCTCAACCTAGTCTCTCGAGATCGACTGGATCTCGACGTGGTGAAACTTTGCACTCAACGCTCCCTAGGCAGCACATCCTCATAATGTCTCCAATAGTACTCCACCTCCTTGGCTCTCAAAGCCATCTCTCTCAAGGCGTCTCTCATTGGGCCACCTGCTGTCACTCTCTACAAGCTCGTTGCGAGCTCCTCTGCTTGACCCCGATGCTCTATCTCAGTATCACGCTCTGTGGTCAGCTGAATAATCTGATGCTGATGCGCCAACAACTGTGTCTGCAATTGTTGCACTGACAACTGCAGTGATCTAATCTGCACATCCTCCAGACGCGTCAGAATCCGCATCTACAGCAGTACCTATGAAGGGGTACCCCCTGTTCCTCTGCCTGTCCTCAGTGTTGGTGGAGTTAAAAAATCTGACCTCCTCCTCTGGGTCGGTCATCTGAAGTCATCATACCCTCCCACTACCGCTATCACCTCCCCAACCCTCTCCTCACCCCCAACCCTGATAGCCAAACCTCCTCTCCCTCTATCCATCACAACCTGCCGCACTGCTCTCTCCACCTGTACACCACCATCTCCACCCCTATCTCCTCTCCTCCCCCTATCCAATCTCCCCCTATCCTCTCGCCGACCTCGGCCACCTCCTCCACCATCTCTACCATCGTCTCCTCCTCCATCACCACCTCCCTCATCTACCTCCTCACCCACCTCTCCCCGTCTCCCTAATCTCTTGGGCTGATCATCCTCATCATCATCAAGAAACCACCTATGAAACCTACGGTCAGGACATAAGAAACCACCTATGAAACCTGCCAGCACTGATAGTAGAGGAGCGTAATCCAAATCTAAGAACTCTTGCCAGGGGATCTCATACCCGCAAATGGTATCATCCTGCAGAATCCGATGAAGTGCCTCGGTCCCACCCTCCTCAGTCTGCTCATAGGGTAATAATGCCCCTACCACAGGAATCCGCAGAATCCGGTAACAATCCTCAGGCGTCACTGTGATCTTGCCTGTCACCAAATGAAAGGTGTTCGTATCACTGTGCCACCTCTCAGCCAATGCTGACAATAAACCCCGGTTCACGATAAACCGAGGCATCTCTAACAAGGAGGACATGCCACACCTCTCAATAATATCCCTATCAGCCTATGTCAATTGTGGTATCAATGACCACGGTCTTGGAAATTTCTCACGTGACTGAACCACTCCAAGGCGCTCCTGTCGAAAAGAAAAACAATTCCAATATCAGTTTCCTCATCAAAACAATTCATATCCAAATAAATTCATATCAACTTGAAACTTTCAAAATATAATCAAGTTCCACATCATATCAATCCATTTTCATATCAAATCATATCCGCTTGTAACACAACTCAAGTTTCACATTCATATCAACTTGTAACACAACTCAAGTTTCACATCCATATTATCTTGTAAAACAACTCAAGTTCCACAATCAATGCAGCTTGTAAAAAAACTCAAGCTCCACATATATATCAACTTGAAACAATGCAAATCAAATCAAGTTCATATCAAAAACATCCATATCAAACACCACATCATATCAAATTAGCACCACATCTATATCAACTTGAAAATTGCAAATCAAATCAAGTTATATCAGAACTCCTATTGGACAACTTATCAAACACAATGACAATAGACACGCAGACCGACAATTTGCACCTATCTCGACAAAACTGGCATTAACCTACCAATTTTCTTCATCCACAAATCACACTTTACCAAAAAATTTCCCTATGCGCTAAACAATCTTGTCTACGCGCTAAACTGCTTACTATGCGCTACCTTGTCCTCGCAAAGCGCTACCCAATCCACCCTATGCGCTAGCCAACATCTACGCGCTATCCTTTTTTTCCAAAGCGTTACCTAACCTACCCCAAGCGCTAAACTACCCTATGCACTATTTTATCCTGCTTTTGCGCTACAAATCTAACCCTATGCGCTAGGTCATTCCTACGCGCTACCTAGGCCTACCCATGCGACCCCCTAGAAACCCTATGCACTAGGTATCTCCTATGTGCTACCCATTTTGCCCTTTGCGCTACCCTGTGATCCAGGTGCGCTACCCTAATTTACCATTGTGCTACCCTAATCTTTTTAGATGCTACCTATTTTATTAAAACCTACGCGCTATGAAACCTATCGTATGCGCTACGCTTTGACCTCGACGTGCTAAACCGATTAATCCACGTGACAAAATTGAAAACATGATCAAAAATGACAAAATAAAAAATCCAAAAGGGGTCAAAAAGGTTGACTTACCGATGGTCCATACACGACGTGCCTTCGATACCTCTGCACACGCTTGAATCGATGAGAAGCATAAGGAATTGACATGTTGACTTCTCTCCAAATATCACTTTCTCAAAAGTCAACAAGAACAAATAAGACAAAAAGAAATCACTTTTTCCCTTTTATAGGGTAAATCAAAATTAGGGTTATATGGAGGAACGCGTAAATTGCTCGTGGTGTCTCATACAACCCTACCAAACATCATTATCGAGAGATGAATCAACTAACTGCATTCAACATAGACACAATTTTACAATGCAATGAAATTTATCAAAATTATCCAAATCAAATCAAATGTTCAACATTTTTGATTCATCTCCCGAGGGGGCATTATTAACATCGTTTATCAAATCTGGGGCATGACATGAACATCTTGACATAAAAATTGATCATAACTAAATCATAACGACACATCATTTCCTTTGAATCAATATGTGCACACACGTCACTTCAAAGAGGGGAAAAATGTAGACATATAAAAATGACCATATTCCTAAATAAATATTTTATGTTCATTCCTCTATTTAGTTAAATCTAATTTAATTATATCACCCACATTCTTCTATTTAATTAAATAAATTATTCAATTTATTTAGTTAAATTCACTTAAGCCCTTTGCATCATTCAATTGAATAAATCATTTTATTTAATTAAATCCCTTCTTCTTACTTTTTAATTAAATTTACATTTAATTAATAGTTTACCCCAAATTGTAACCAAATTGAAATAAACCAATTTATTTTAATTAATTCTATTTTTCCCACCCACTTGCATTTTCCTACATCTCCCACTTGCATCCTAAACCCTATTCCTAATTTCTTCTAGAATCCATCTAATCCTAATCAATTAACCCAAACCCACCCATTATCCCTTTTCCCTAAATTTGAGAAGGTCACTTCTCAAATTTGGAGTAAAGTCTTCAAAAGGCATTAAAGCCTTTATCCATTCAACAAGCTAACTTGCTGAATACCCCCAAATTTCGAAGGACTCTTACAAATTTGTCACCAAAGTCTTCAAACCATTAATGGTTAACTAACCCTTAGTGGCATGGTTAGAGACTTTTTGACTAACTTAACCTCCATCTAGCCCAGGGGTCTCATCAAGCATTCATTGCTTTGACCATGGTTATCCCTTTAACCTTTGCACAAGAGTTTACCCCTTGGATAAAAGCTTTATCCATTGGATAACCCTAACCTAACCTTAACCCTTACCCCCTAAGGTAACCTTCATGTCTTCTCAAGCATTTAATGCTTCTTTCAGCTCCTCTCAACCAGTCTTATGTTGACAATTGTCACCATTTCATTGGTGAAAATTGTAAACATGGATTGATAACTTTCAATCCTGACCCTTGATTAACTCCTTCAATCTTGACCATCCATTGCCCTATTTTCACTATAAATAGAGCTCTCATTCCTCCATTTTAAGGATCCATGCAAGCTTTTAGTATCTCATTTATGCTCAAATTTATCAATACATCTAGCTTCTCTTTGTAATAGGAATTAATCTAATAAGCACTTTAGACTATTTCCTTTATCATTAGCTTAAATCATAAACTAGTATATCATGTTAGGATAGTATTGCTACTAATCTTGTCATCTTATAATCTAGTTTATTGCATTTGTAGAATCATGCATAGATAGGATGCATTTCATAATTAAATCAATCATAAGCATCCCTCATTCTTGCATTCGCCATCCCTAAGCCACTTTGCTCAGTGATCTGAGAGCAAAGGCATTGACTTGAGGGACCTTGTGAGATAGAGAACCATGGAACCAACCTTGGGAAGTTGAGTCATTCTTCATGACTCCATAACTTGCACCAAGAAGTCTCATGGGTGTGTGAACAAGCCTCTTTGAGACCACATTTTCGCATATTAAGTTTCATTGACCCGCTTTTCCCGCACACACCTGGTCCTTAGGTCCAACTTTTATTATTTGTCACATCTAGTTGGAAAGAAATCGTCGTATTTTCCAAGATGTTCAGCTTGATGTTCAGCATGTGTGGTCGAAGATTATGCATTATGTTCGGGAGACAGTTTCAGCTAATTGTGACCTTGCAGGAGGAGTGGCTCCCAGGGAGATGGACATATGTAACCGCTTTGATTTTTCACTTCCTGATCCAGGTGTGCAGACGACTTGGTAGCTTATGAGAAATAGGTGTCGTCATCCTTTACGGAGGATCTCTAGAGTGGACCATTAGAGACCACCTCCTCCTGGTGTTCTGAAATATCTAAACTAATGGGTCTTCAAGGGGCAATCCTGGACATGCTGGTATTGGTGGAGTGGGGTGTGATAGCTTGGGGCAAGTACAGTTTCGGTTTTCTATCTACAAAGGTTTCCACATGAATAATTATATGGAGGCTTTTGCTATTTTGGTTCCTTTGAGGCATTGTTGTACTCTTCGTTGGCA
Source organism: Cryptomeria japonica (assembly GCF_030272615.1). Classification (NCBI taxonomy): domain Eukaryota; kingdom Viridiplantae; phylum Streptophyta; class Pinopsida; order Cupressales; family Cupressaceae; genus Cryptomeria; species Cryptomeria japonica. Next base: position 155,027,329 of record NC_081414.1, read on the forward strand.
ACAAATTATTGTTGAGTTGGACTCCCAAGTTGTGGTGACACTGTTGAATCAACAAAAGTGTGATGGTGTTAGTTGGCAACTACAGTTGGTTATTTGTCAGATTCTTTTGCTTTACAATTCCTTTGAGTCTATTACTTTCACTCATATTCCCAGGAAATGGAATGGTGTGGCTAATTGTCTTGCTAAGTGGGCTCTTGTCTTTATGTGGGGTTGGTCTATTGAGGATAGGGGACATCTTTCTCCAGAATTGGCCCATCAGTTGGATCAACTTGTTGATCAGGACAAGTCTTTGTAATCCTCTCTTTGCTGGGCTTTTGCTTTTTGTTGTTGTATTTCTTTTGTTTTGAATAAATTTTTACCCCTCTTTATTGTCACTTTAATTTAATCAGTGAGAATTCATATGAATTTACTCGTGCCCAAGTAATTTTAAAATATAAGATGAGATCAATATCACATGCAAATTCAGTGAAATAGTTGTGATGTAATAGTAATACGATCCCCATCTTGTGTGGCATATGGAAGGTTGTGAGTACTAATTATGAGTTATCTTCATGACCCAAGTTTACACATCTAACGAATGTGATCAAACATTACCCTACATTACCTAAATGGTAGTCCATATCCCTCACCCATGATTGATTACATAAAGGGAAAAAGATAACATATAAAATATATTACATAAACAGAATAAGATAACATTAAATATAAAAAATGGGAGGAATCCCCTGTAGCAATTAAATTTGGTATACCTAAAAAACTTGGACTGAGAGATCTACCTCAACTATGGTATTTATAGCCCCAAAAATATACCCTGGAGAGGATGCAAGGAACTTTTTAAAAGCATGCAACTATCTTCAAATTACTAGGACACATATTAAGGATTTTACCAATTAATTCGCAAAAAAATCATATGCAAATTGTAAGCGGTAAATATCTTGTTCTTATACAAGGCAAAGAATATTTTTTAAGTTTAGATTAGGCAAGATATGAATTTGATGTATGAGAACTTTTGTGGGCAATCATTATTCTAAAATAAAAGCCCACATTAATTATTGTATTTCTTTGAAGAGGGTTTTGCAAGGAAACTTGAATAGTCACAATTTAAAACACTACACAATGTTATCCATGTAGATGATATTATGTCTAACTGTGAAAATAATAGAACCTTAATTTCTTTTCATATTGAAAGTTGGATAAAATATCAATTAGTAATATAGTTGATATTTGGATAACATATTAATATAACATCTAAAATGAACACCAGGCTAGAAATCACACTCCCACTCAAGTTCTGGATCTTCTCCTATAAAAATCTATATGATATGAAGCAAAGCAATTTAGAATTAAAGGTATCAATCTCTAACTATGAATAAGAAATATTCTCCTATAAAAAAATATATAATATGAAGAAAATGGATTTAGAATTAATTGTGAGAATCTCTAACTAATGATATTATGTCTAACTATGAGAATCTAAGAACCTTTAATTGCTTTTCCATTTTGTATCTTGTTTGTTTGATTGTCTTCTTCCATTATATTTCATTTGTTTGTAAGTTTATATGGTTAGTGGCATGTATTATTAGCAATAGATAAAGTGATGGAATTGTTTTTTATTACTTAAGCAGAGAAAGAGCCATGATCCCTCACAAAGAAAATACTTCAAACAACAAATTTGAGCATTGACATCACACAGACAAAAGCTCGACAAAATTCATGAAGCTAACCCATCAATAAGTAATCAAAAACATTAAAACCTGAAACCCAACCCTCTCGAAAGAGGCTATCCACCCAAAACAACCACATATAATTATAAACAGTCATAGTATCATAAATATTAAAGCCCAAATAAACTATACTAACAATATCGATATCAAAATTAACCATAGTTTAGGCAACACACAGGCCTCATTAAACATATTGTTTATAAAAATAAACTTATAATCATAGACAATCATAGTATCATCAATATTAAGGCCCAAATAAACACTACTAACAACATCGATATCAAAATTAACCATAGTTTAGGCAGTACGTAGGCCTCATTAAACATATTGTTTAGAAAATTAAACTTAATTATAATTATAAAACCTAAGCCATAACAAGCTACTAACTCTATTAGAGCCATCAATGCCAGTAAGATTTTAAAAACAACAAAAAGGCACATCACCCAACAACCCATCATGAACCTCTGCATTATTTACTATTGAGAATCTCCCACTTCCTTATGAAGCTCCTCATTTGGTCCTGCCTAGCGTCTTGATCCAAATCTTCATCAATTCGCTCCTCCTAAAAGTGACATGTGTCCTTCTATTTCTGGACTTCCCTCCTTATCTTTCTCTACCTCGACACATCCCATAGCAACTTTTCTCATAATTCCATTTTGTAATGGCATAGAGTGAACTAATAATCCCCACCCATCTGCATTTTGCGTTTTCGACACTCAACTCTAGTCTGGTTTCTAGGTTCATAACACAAACCTATAAATCTGCAATTTGACCCTTCAAGTCATCAATTTTGTCTTCATTCTTCACATAAGGATGATCTTGAGGCATTAGCCCTATATCTTCCTCACCAGTACAAAGAAGGGACAGGTGATGAGGGCTCATCATGGCATTATTAATCATACTTAATGTTTAAAACTTTTTAATCATCTGTGAACTAATATGCCTGGCGACATCCTAAATACTTGCATGTTTATTCATTTTTTCTATTATACTCTGCTTATTAAAAGTAATATTAGAAATAGTATCTTTATGGATTAAATGTTTCACTTTTTAATTAAATTACAAGTATGAATGTCATAATGTGTTGCTTTGTTCTATTTTATTGTCATAAATGTATTTTTGAATATATTTTGAGGGACGAGCAAGCCCAATTAGTAAACTCTAGTTCAGTAGCCACCCGTTGAATGATAGATTTTGAGATGCTCCAAGTCGAAGATCCTCTTGATCTTCCCAGCGCTTATTTCATTGGCTTTCTTTGAAACATTCACTTCACTCTGAAGTTTTCTTGTTCTTTGATTAAGTTTCTTTTAGTTCTGTTGTTGTTGTTACTCTGTTTTAAGCGGGTAACATGATTTGAATTTGAATAAATGGATATCTATAAATATCCTGTTGAGTCTTGTATTAGGTAATAGGAAAGTTAGTCAGTAATAGGAGTTCCATATTTTATAATAAACAAGTCTATTTTTACTTCCAATGTTAAAATCTTAAATTTGGTGACGCTCAGATCTCTGGTAATAGATTCAAATTCTTTTTAGGATCATTGATTTTTCGTAGTTTAAATCTTGGAAAGTCTTTAAGTTTTAAAAATCGCAGTCTTAGGAATAGCTCCAGATAGATCCCGACAGCTCCCGATGGAGCATGATCCAACCTAAGTCACTTTTCTACAGTGCACAACTCCCACAATTGAGACTATCCTATTGCAGACAAATTTCAGAAACACCCCAAGTCGATAATATAAGAATTTAAATGATGCAAGTTGTGGCATCAATGACCTTCCCCATCAACAGGGATCTTTGAACTGGCCTCTCACCTTCATCCTTAGGCTCATTAGCGGTTTCTAAATTTTCATCACTCTTGTCTTCCTACTCCTCCTTAATGTCTTGAAAATCCCCATCTTCAAAATCCTCAGAAGAATGGTCCACATCCTCTTTCAGAGCATAAATATCATAAAAAATAGGGGCTTCCTTATTAGTGCCATTCTTGTTTTTGTTGTCATCAGCAACTAGATGTGCAGAGTGTCTCTCACCTAAGCTAATATCATGTTTTCAACTTCTTGCTTGGCCTCTTCCTCGTCATCTGAGCTCGACTCATTTAAGTCTATAGTAATGCTTTTTTTTGTGTACTTTGCTAATTTTTCTAGCCTTGAAGGGTTGGGCTGGGGAGTAAAGGCTTTATGTTTATCCGAGGGAGTTTTAAGAAGCGTGATCTCTAGAGCTTCATTGACAGGAGGATTTTTTAGCTTTCTACCTTTTGTGTTAGGGTTAGGATTGCTACTTTCAGGAGGCAACGGTTTGGATTCAATAAGTTCAATACGAACCGAATTGCGAGGGGCTTCCTCAATATCACGAGGGTTTTCAGGATAGGTTAAGAGACAGCTATAGTGAGGGAAACGGTCAAAGGAAAATTGATAAAGGGCATACATTAAGCCTTGATGTAAAGGAGCAAATTCTGCTTTACAAATACTAGCAAACAAAGATGAGAACAAAAAAAATAGCAGGTCTATTTTTCCACCATGGCGAATATGATTTAAAATCGAAAAGTGATAGTTGTGAACAGTAGAATAATGCCCTTCCAAGGTAAAATATTTCATTATGTATATGGAAACTCACCATAGCATAGAGCGCTGACAGGATGGAGAGAAAATAGTCGTTATGCAGTATTGTCGACCTTTCCCCTTTTCTTGAAGAATTTCTTAAGAAATCCTTTGTAGGCCCCCGAGCTTTTCTTTTCCACTTTTTACCTCTGCATTTCAATCCAATGGCTTTCGCTACGAGTTCATAGGTAATACTAAATTTGATGCAACCAATAGTAACCAACCCTTTTGCCATGAGTTGCAGAATTTTCTCGACAAGGAACTATTATAACCTTGCATGGAAAAGAAATAAGGGGTCATCCTTGCCTTATCAAAGAGGTCCCACACTTCATCATTTTGTTGAAGCGTTTCAGAGCACCCCCATAGCAATCTTAAAAACATCAATGGTCTGGAGAGGCAATCAGATAGAAAGAAAATTAGGCCCACGAAGATTTCTACAATCCATACAGGAAAAAATGCAAGTGCCATTAAGGATTGGAATGGCTAAAAAATGGATCCAATTTACACATGTGAAGTGACTATCCCATAAGTTCATCCCCACAAATCCTTTCACCACTCGTAGCAATGATGGTGACATAAAAGCAAGGATTATTCATAAAATTCATATCTTTGAAGCATTAACTTCCCCTGCGCCGAGAAGAATCATAATTAACATCCAATCTCACCCACGATCAACAAGCCACATCAAACATAAGATACTTCATCCAAATTTGAATTCGAAAAAATAAGGGCATGTCCACCCTTTGTCTAATATTCCTTTTGATTAACATGGTGCATACTATTAACAAAAGAATTAACATCCTTGTAAATCTATCCCCTTTCCAAAAAGAGAATATATTTTAAACTAGGAGGACGTGATTAGCCATTTCATTAGCTGCCCTATTACCTTCCACAAAAACATACCCAACTTTATATTGAGGGTACATTAGGTTGCCTTACCAGTTTGCTATGATCATGTGTGTTTGCAGTATCGGAGCTCTCACCAACTTCAAAGCCAAGGCCATTAGTGTCACCTTTAGGTTTCTGATTCTTTATCAAGTCACCAAGTTCTTCTGAGCTTTTCTTGAATTTCTCCTTGTGTTGATTTGCAGTAGCCAGTTCTCTTTCCAAAATTCCTTTTTGTCTCATGAGTTCATTTGAGTCATTTTGTGTATGCATCAGATCTGTCTTCAACATATCATTTTCATAACTAAGTCTTGTCTTTTCATTTGCAGCATCATTCAGTCTTCTAGTCAAGTCTTCTTCATTTTTCTTCCTATCTTCAATTTCTTTGCAAAATCTCATAGTCATATCCTGCATCTCATTCTTTGTTGTACTATTTTCTTGTCTCAGCTTATTTACCAAATCATAAAGAGTTTCCTTATCATTATTCTCATTCTGCATCTTTTCACAAATTTCTCTTCTCTTATTTCTTGCAATGGTAAGATTTTCTTGAAGTGCTTGAATAATGTCCTAAGCAGCCTTCAAATCATCTTCAAGTTTGATATTCTTCAACTTTTCTGCATCATAGTCTAAAAGAGTTGTTTCCAATTGTTTCTTCAAGTTTTCCATCTCTACTTGTGTCAAGATCTTCCTCAAGTTGTTAGACTTCTGAAAATAGAGGACCAAGCTCTGATACCAATTGTTAGTGTGAGATTTTGCCAAGATCAAGGGCACAATGAAAAGTATAAAAATAGAGACAAAAGAATGACAAGAACAAACTATATTCTCATCAATATGAAAATGATCAACTGGATTCAACCCAATACAATGAATATAGGCCTTCTTATATAGGCAAGGCCATATGGATGTATGAGCACACAATCATGGCATGTCGCTCAATGAGAAACAAGGGTAGGTAAGAAATACTAGGGGTAGGTAGGAGAAATAATATAATATTCCACAAGAGGTGGATGACCCACCGAATGTGGAGTGTAACAACAAAACAAGACAACAAAAGGTAGAATTTCTCCTACAAGCTCTATCCCTATGTGCACTCTTCCCTAAGTGTCTCAAATCCAAACTACGAAGAGATGCATTATCCTAAGTTAACTTAAGTAAAGTGTAATAATATCCATAATGAATATTTATTTACACCAACACCCCCCCTTAAGTGCAACTTAGGGGAATGAAGACTCAAGTCAACAATGCAAGATGGGTCCCAGCTACTAGGCCATGATAGGTACCCATGTACAATATGCAAATGCAAGCAAAACTATGCAAAGCAATCTCTCACAAATGGAGAAAACGAGAAAACCCAGTGGGAAAAAACTCCCTCCCAAAAGAGAGATGAATGTACAAAAGATTCTCAAAGAAGATGGACAAAACCTCAAAGAGGAAAAAGTCCCCCCCATAAGAGAGGAAGGAGAAGTCAGTTGACCCCCCCTAATGACACATCTGACACCTCCAAGAGAGCTCGCAACTGCTGGAACTTACTCTCAGTGAAAGGTTTGGTGAATATGTCAGCAACATGCTCCGCTGTAGGACAATACTGCAAATCAATAGCCTACTCCTGAATCAGCTCTCGGATATAGTGCATATGAATCTCGATGTGTTTGGTCCGCTGGTGCTGGACTAGGTTCTTCAAGATTGCAATAGCACTCTGATTATTGCAATGTAGAACTGTCGGTCGTGGAGTGGTGAATCCAAACTCTGTGAGAATCTGTTGGAGCCAACTAGTCTCAGTCGCTGCATTAACAGTGCCTCGATACTTAGCCTCAGTCGAAGAGAGAGCAATAGCATGTTGCTTCTTGCTCTGCCAACAAATGGGGCCTGAACCAAGGTGAAAACTGTAACCAGAAGTAGACTTACGATCATCAAGATCGCCAGCCCAATCGGAGTCTGTGTAACCAACCAAGCAAAGTACTATGCCTGCTGCATAGTGAATCCCATAGTGATGTGTACCCTAGATGTAATGAAGGATGCATTTGGCGGCTTTCCAATGAAGCTCATGTGGTTCCTGCATGAAGTGGGAAACCATGCCAACTGCAAATGAAATATCAGGGTGTGTATGGGTCAAGTAGATGAGACTACCCACAAGCTGACGATACAAAGTGGCATCAACTGGTGGAGAAGAACACTGAGCATCAAGCTTGACTCCTAAAAGAAAGGGAGTCGAGGCAGGCTTACAATCAGCCATATGGAAGCGTGCAAGTAGATCAAGAGCATACTTGGGCTACGATAGTGTAATCCCGAAAGGTGACTGTGAAATCTCTATCCTGAGAAAGTAGTGCAAAAGACCCAAGTCAGTCATAGCAAATCTGTCATGCAAAGCATATTTGACCCTACTAATGATGGATGTGGTACTCCCTGTAATGATCAAGTCATCAACATAGAGCACAAGTATCAAGTGAGAGTCATCCTGGTGCAAAATGTAGACATTCGGATCAAAATGACACCTGGTGAACCCTACTGAGAGAAGAAAGGAATCCATCTTGGCATACCAAGCCCTGGAGGCCTGCTTAAGGCCATAGAGAGATTTCCTTAGTCTGCAAACCAAAGAAGTATCCTGGATGAAACCCTGTGGCTGCTCCATATAAATCTCCTCATCAAGATCACCATGAAGAAAAGCACTCTTCACATCCATTTGATGTACAGCCCAACCATGAGCTACAGCAATAGCAAGTGTCAAGCGAATGGAGTTCATCTTGGCTACGGGAGCAAAGGTCTCAGTATAGTCAACACCTGCTACCTGGGAGAAACCTTTCGCAACAAGTTGAGCCTTGTACTTATCCACACTACCATCCACTGCAAACTTGGTCCGATAGATCCACTTACATTGAACCATCTTTCTACCCTTAGGGAGATGGACTAAATCCCATGTGTTGTTCCTCATCAAGGAACTATACTCTTCCTCCATAGCTTGGTCCCACTCAGGAACCCTGGATGCTTCCCTAAATGTTTGTGGATCGGAAATGGTAGCAATGAATGCATGTGGTAGATCCTGATGCTGTGAGCGAGTTCTCTGTGTATCTGAAGGATCCCCAACAAGAGAACCCATGGACTCAAGTGTCTATCGAGCCCAACGAGGTCTAGGTGGAGGTGGAGAATGAGGCTCCTCAACTGCAATTGGACCCTGCAGAGGTGTAACCCTGCGAGTCAGAGTTGAAGAAGTCTCATCATCTGAATCACTAGCATCACTATCCACAATGGAGGAAGGTGGAGGAGGTAGAGAGGCTAAGCTAGGAGAGCTTTCCTCAAAGTGAAAACTCCTCTCAATGAATACCTCATGTGTCTCAGGATCCATCAATCTATATGCCTTAACACCCTCAGGATATCCAACAAATATGCAAGGTTGACTATGTGGTTCCAATGCCTTGCATTTCTGTGGAGGTATGCGAGCCCATGCTGGACACCCAAAGACTCTGAAATGTCTCACAATCGGTTTCCTACCAGCCCAAGCTTCAAAAGGAGTAATACCTTGCAAAGCTTTGTGAGGAACCTGATTCTGGATGTGTGTGGCACAAATGATAGCCTCGGCCCAAAAGGCAGGATCAAGAGAACGTGCATGAATCATATAGCTAGCCATTTCTTTGAGAGTTATATTCTTGCGTTCTGCAACTCTGTTCTGCTGTGGAGTGTATGCTACAAAATGCTGAAGATCAATCCCCTCAAATGTACAAAAATCCTCAAGTCTTTTGTTCACATATTCCCTTCCATTGTCTGTATGAAGAATCTTGACCACTTTCCCGGATTGCTTCTCCACATGAATCTTGAAGTCCGGAAATCTGTCAAATACTTCACTCTTATGAATAAGAAAGTCGACCCAAGTGAAGCGGGAGTAGTCATCAATGAAGGTGAGGACATAGCAGGCCTTACTAAATGAAGGTGTTGGAAATGGACCTACTACATCGCTATGAACAAGTTGAAGAACTTCCAAAGCACTCCAAGCTTTCCCCTTATCAAACTTCTCCTCGGGATGCTTGCCCATGGAACACTCTGAACATACACCCTCTAAAAAACTGATTCGAGGTAGACCTGTGACCATGTCTTTAGTGCTGAGCTGCTGAAGATAGCAGTAGTTGAGGTGACCAAACCGCTCATGCCATAGCTTACTTTCGGAATTTGAATAAGTAAGCAAGGCCCTAGAAGGTGAAATTGGCACAAAGTGGGAGAATGAATAAAGCCTTGAGTTGTCACTGACTTGTCCCACTACTACCAAGGCATCATCATCAAGTTCCTTTACCACAACTAAATCTGGTGTAAACTCAACCTTTTTCCCATTCCCATAGTGAGTGATTTGGTAGATAGAGAGAAGGTTGGTAGACAAGTTAGGAACATAGAGAACATTCTCAAATGTTCCATCATCCATGTCAACTGAACCTTTCCCTTCAACCTCTACTTGTGTATCATCACCTATGTAAATGTGAGGTACCTTAGATGGCTCCAATGAAGAAAACTACTCCTTTGTAGAACCCATGTGATATGAGGCACCTGAGTCAAGTATCCACTGTTGTGAAGAACCTATAGTAGCCACAAATGCTTGCCCTTTTCCCTTAGACTGTGAGGAAGAGGAAGGAGTTGAATCCTTCTTTGTGTACACAGATGGCAAGTTGATGTTGTTTTTCTTAAGAAGATTAGTTAACTCATCAACTTGCTTTGTGTGGCATCGATGCTCATCATGACCATACTTCTTGCAATATGCACAAGTTGGCTTATCCTTCTTAGGTGGTGTCCCCTTCTTGGAAGAGGATGAAAAATCGCCTTGTGATGGAGACGATGATTGTCCTTTTTCCTGTTGTGGTTGTGACTTAGATTGCTTCTTCTTCTTGTTGGAATCTTTGCCTTAACTTCCTTGATTCCCTTGATTAGCCACCAAAGCCTTGGACTTTGAAGACTTGAGAAGCCCCATGTTCAACAACTTAGATTGTTCCAATATCAACATTTCTGTGAAAGCATCAAATGAAGGCATAACATAGGAACTCCCCACTGTCAAACAATGAGTTTGGAAGCTAGACACAAATGCTGCATATTCTGGTGCAAGCTTGTCCAACAATATGAATATCAACTGAGCATCCTTTTTATCAATTCCACAATCCTTAAGCTTCGCTCTTAGCTCATTTGCTTTGGTGACATAATCTTGGATTGTATCAAAACTCTTGGGATCCAAGTTGGTGAGCTCATTGTCAATCTTATAACCTCTAATTTCATCAACTTGACCATACAATTTCTGAAACATATCCCAAGCATCTTTGATTGTAGTACACTTTTCAATATGAAAGATGAGGTCATCTGATACATACTTGCACAAAGTCCCAAGAGCCATGCAATTCTTAGTGAGCCATTCTAATTGAGCATTAGGATCAGCCTTAGGATCAAGTGGTGCTGCTATTGTTCCATCTATGTAATGTGTGAGACCTTTTTCCATTAATTTGCTCCATACTTTAATTTTTCATGATGCATAATTATGTGGAGTTAAACGTGGAAATTTATGAGGACTCATTGCAACAAAAATGAAAGAGAACAAGGAAAGAGAGGTACAATCACACAAGACACCCCCCCAAATTCACTCAATCAAAGAACCCCCCCAAAAGTGATGATTTGGCACTTTATACTTAGTGCATGTACAATGGGCCACATGCAAAAAATGGCAAAATGGACTTCTGATTTCAATTTTACAACTACCTCAATAAGGCCAAAAGAGACTCAAACTAATAATGCAAGAGATCTAAACTAAGATCCAAGCAATTTACAAGTACCAAATAAGCCAAATAAGACCAATATCTGAAAGTACAATTTCTACTTAAAATCTCTGAAATCTGATCATAGATTATGAAAGTAGATGAAAAAACATGCACTTTCAAAAAAAAACGGCACCTGAAAAGGAGGGCGTATGAGCTCAAACGAGGCCTTTGAAGTTGCAGAATTGAGGATTGGACAGGTATAGCTGAGAGAATCCAAAAATTCCGAAACACCTGTGCACCAAAACCAAAAAATAACCACACCACTGCGAAGAGCATGAAAAATTAGCCCAAATCAAAAAAAAATTGCACCCAAAAAGGAGCAAAATTGAGCAAGTTATGGGCCTCCAAAGTTGACCCAAAAATCCAAACTGCTCAACGGAGAGGGGTCTGAAAATTTCCAAAGAAAATGTTGACTGGGCGCTGACTGTGCACTGCTGACTGGGCAGAAGGTATGGATCCCAAAAATAATTTTCAAAACTTTTTTTTTTTTTTTTTCAAAAAAAATTTTCAAACTGGAAAATAATTTTCAGAAAAAAATTTTATTTTATTTTTTTTGAAAAAAATCCGAAAATTCCGTTTCATATTGTACCGCCCGAATTGGGCAGAAAATTTCTTCCACACCCAAAAATCGATTTTTGCAAAAATGGGTCAAATTTATACTCGATTTTTATAGAAACGGCCTCTCGGACGCAATGGTGAGGTCAAAAACGCTCCAAGATGCCTCCAAAAAGTGCAGTTCCTCAGATCCAAAAATAGAAGCCTTTCACGATGTCTCCAAAAACCAATCAATGAAGCCCCAATGGCTCTGATACCATGTGAGATTTTGCCAAGATCAAGGGCACAATGAAAAGTATAAAAATAGAGACAAAAGAATGACAAGAACAAACTATATTCTCATCAATATGAAAATGATCAACTGGATTCATCCCAATACAATGAATATAGGCCTTCTTATATAGGCAAGGCCATATGGATGTACGAGCACACAATCATGACATGTGTCTCAATGAGAAACAAGGGTAGGTAAGAAATAGTAGGGGTAGGTAGGAGAAATAATATAATATTCCACAAGAGGTGGATGACCCACCGAATGTGGAGTGTAACAACAAAACAAGACAACAAAAGGTGGAATTTCTCCTACAAGCTCTATCCCTATGTGCACACTTCCCTAAGTGTCTCAAATCCAAACTACGAAGAGATGCATTATCCTAAGTTAACTTAAGTAAAGTGTAATAATATCCATAATGAATATTTATTTACACCAACAGTTAGGATTCCCAAAGATACTTAGGGGGGGGGGGTGAATCAGTATCTAACCGGTTAAGTAATTTACTTGATTTAAAACATGTAAAGCATATCAATATTGTGTACCGGTAAACCAGAAATAAAGCAATAAACAAGAGTAACAACATCAACATGAAAAGCACACCATAACACAATACTTTAACGAGGAAACCCGGTGTGGGAAAAACCTCAGTGGGATTTGTGACCCACAATATTCACTTACTGGCCAATAAGAGAGTATTACTGTTTTACAAGAGGGGTCTACACATGCAGGAAAGCCAAGTGCCTAGAGCTCACTTCTCAATTACAAAGGAAGTCACACTGACTTACAAAAATGGATTATACAAATCCAATGTCTTGTACTGCTTCAAATTAGCATATGCTATGCTAGATCCAGTACCGGTTTTAGCTCTGCTTCATACATAAACCCTTAACCTATAATTCGCATATTAGGTCTGCATAATTTCGCCTATCGCATCATTACTAAATGTTCTACAATGATCTCCTATATGTATATGAGTCATATTACAACTTGCCATGTCGGCTTACAATGATTTTACAAATAATTACAAAATATATTATAACAAAATTCTTGTCGGCCTGGGTGCCGGTATCCTTCCTTTCACTGTCGGTGTTCTATGTGCCAGTGTAGAGTTTGTCGTTGTTGGTGCTGGTAAATTGTCTTGTCGGTATCATATGATTGCAAGGTTTCCATCAATGACAAAGCCTTCAATCACCTACAATTTCTCATTGGAGTGTGCATTTGCCAATAGTTGCCTATAGTTTGTATGAAGTTAATAAAAGCACTATTTTGCCATGGTTTTTTTTTCGTAGGAGTTTTCCACGTAATTTCTATGTTCTTGCATGTGTTGTTTGGTTGATGGTTTTGAAGTTATATTTGCATATTTGAATTAAGTGTTAAAATTTGTCCTAATATCGATTCACACCCACCCCCTCTCAATATTAGTCTGTGATTTTCACAAACTTAAATCTTTTTCACATTTCCAAACATACAAGATCGAAGACTTGAAATTTCATTTTAACATAAAGATAGAGTATATAAGGATTTAGTACATAAGCCAATATCAAGGAAGAACATAAGAAAACATATTGACAAGGGTAAAGAGCAAGTACATGAAATTGAAGAAGAATTGGATTACGTCCTAAAGGTATATTTGGGAATTACTTAAATGATGAGATGTCCATCTCAAATAGAGCCTTTTTATGAACTATGTTTCTTATAAATTGTATATTGGTCAAAAAATGTATGTTATATTTAGGTGCTTCTTCTAATATCATGCCTATAACCATCATGGATCAATTAGATTTGCAAATAAATAATACGTGGAAGATGCTTTGCCATGGATTCTAGAGAGGGCATGAAAGATACCCAATCCAATTGAGGAAGGATAAAGAGCATCATATCTTATCATGTATATAATTAGTATACATTCTTTATTACTTTTAAAGGACATCTATGTATGAATCACAAGGAAAAACATAGTAACTTTATTATGATCAATAAAGAGGTTTTATCTCTCATCCATTTATAAAACCAACAATATTTTCAATATTCCATTCTCTTAAGACTTTATGTTAGCAGAAATAAAGAAGGAAGACTGGGGGAGGGGGGTGAATCATTCTTCACCGGTATAACAAACAAAACACAAATCTGATAAACTACAATAATAAGACAGATAAGCAAATTAACAGCACAACACACAACACCAAGATTTTGACATGGAAAACACAGTTAAGGGAAAAACCACGATGGGAACCTACCCATAGTAAGATGATACTCTGCAGTAGTATGTGAAAATATTACAATGGGGAATGCACATGCATTCGGGCACACTACCTAGAGCTCACTACTCAAATATAATGACTCGGAAGGCTACAAACCTTAGGGAAGTCTCATTGACTTACAATAATATTCGGACTACAATCTGGAAAAAGTGAACTGAAAAAATAGCATCTCCAAATGCTTGATTACAGTTCTGGTTAAGCACAAATGGCTGCCCTCCAACACCAATCTCATCTCAAACTCAACATTGAAGGATAAATCACTTGTTCGCACATAAACCTCTCTCTAATAATGCAGACACAACATTGACACACAAATTACATGACTATATCACCTATATATATAATTCATCAACATTGGCAACAAAGTCGGTTAAACCCTCAACCCTCAATTACAAAATTACATCACATGATACAAAGATCAACCACCAAACCAATATAATGATTTTCATAGCATAGAATGGTCCTAAATCATATTCCCAAATGACCACATCCACCAAAAATCACGCCAAGGTCAATCGCAACACACTACACCATCAAAAATACTGCATAACATGCAAATCATCATTGGTTGATAGAAACAACTAAAAACTCTCACAACGATCAATGTGGATCACCAAGAAAAATAGGACATGACTAGGAAACACCAGCAAGCACGTTATAACCATTTGGAACAGTTCCACCAACACCACTTATTGAATCTTCATCGATCAACATCTGAAAGCTCAAGAGCACAACCAATCAGCAATTGTCATGAAGAAAGCTAACTTGCAGAGCACCAAATCATGAACCATCTGAAATGAAGATACACAAGACCATCATAAGAAATATCCCAAAATCTCAGCACCAGATCTGATCACATCAAAATATATCAGAGGATATACTGGACTCCACAAAATAGTGATCAGCAAACCAACACTACAAATCGGATCAAAAAATCTTCCCAATCAGCAATCGCTAGAGAAATACACAGGAATATGTTGACATCAATTACAACAACATATCCTAGCAATAGAAATACATGACAATATCCAGCAATCTCCCCCTTTGGCATTGATGGCAACATATGAATGTGAAAAATAATCAATGCAAAGAAAAGAAGATATCTCCAGCAAACTCCCCGTAAGATCAAGACTTAGAAAGAAGTTTTTCACATGATCACTCTCCCCCTTTGACAGCAATGTCAAATCTCTCAAAACAGAAAACCTAATAGAAACATGAATCTCCCTCCCCAAACATAGACTATTCTAGCAAAGGAGCAATGCCAACTCACCAATCTGGATAAAGAGACAAAGCTCTGAAATCCACCGAATTGATGCAACTCAATGCATCTAGTTCTCATCAGGAGGGGCGGATACCCCTAGTCTCTCAAATAGACAAATGTATCTATAGGCAAAGGTTTAGTGAAAATATCAGCAATTTGTTCCTTTGTAGATACATACTCCAGCTTCACCTTCTCTTCACTAACTTGCTCTCTCAAGTAATGATATTTGATTGACACATGTTTAGTCATTGAATGTCACACCAGATTCTTTGACATGTTAATAGCACTAGAATTATCATAGTATATAACACTAGGCTAATCATAAATAACTCTGATATCCTTCAACATTTGCTTCATCCAAACTACCTGAGTGTAATTACTAGCAGCAGGAATGTACTCAGCTCTAGCAGTAGATAAAGACATGGAATCTAGTTTCTTGATAGCCCATGAAACTAAGTTCTTACCCAAAAAGAATACTCCACCAGTAGTTCTCTATCAGTCATCAACATCACCAGCCCAATCAACATCAATATAGGCACAAAGCATGAAATCATAATTCCTAGGATACCATAATCCATAGTCTACAGTTCCTTTCAAGTATCTAAATATCTTCTTCACAATAGTGACATGACTCTCTTTAGGATCAGCTTGATATCTAACATCCATGCACACAACATGCATAATGTTCGGCCTAGTCTAAGTAAGATACAACAATCCACCAACCATAGATATGTACAAACTCTCATTAGCTTTAGGGGATTCATCATTCTTGGACAACTTAAAACCAGTCACCATAGGAGTTCCAACCAGTTTGGAGTCATCTAATCCAAACTTCTTCGGCAATTCCTTCACATACTTAGTTTGAGATATGAATATACATTTTCTAGTCTGTGCAATCTGCAAACCTAGGAAAAATTTCATCTCACAATCATAGACATCTCAAATTATTTTTGCATATCACCAACAAACTTCATGCTCAATTTATCATCACCACTAAAGATTATATCATCAACAAGACTTCAACAATCAGGATGTTATCATTTTCTATCTTGAAGTACAAATTGATGTCAGCAACACCTTTATTAAATCCCAATTTCAACAAGTATTTATCTAGTCTAGTATACCAGGCTCTAGGAGCTTGCCTCGATCCATAAAGGACTTTCTTCAACTTACACACCATGTCTCCATCATCTGACAATAAAAATCCATCACATTGTTCAATGTAAACTTCTTCCTCAAGATCACCATTCAAAAAGGAAAATTTGACATCCATCTGATATAAATTGAAATCTTTATAAGTAGCATAAGCAAGCAACAGTCTAACAACTTAAAGTATGGCAACCGGAGCAAAAGTCTCCTCATAATCAATCCCTTCTTGTTATGAATATCCTTTGCAGACTAGTCTTGCTTTATTTCTGACAGCTTCACCAGCTTCATTTAGTTTGTTTCTTAATACCCATTTAGTACCAATAAAATTCTTATCCTTAGGTCTAGGCACAAGTTCCCAAGTGTTATTATTTTCAATATGATCTAGTTCTTCTTCCATAGCTCTCATCCAACTCTCATCTTTAAAGGCTTCAGCAACATTTTTAGGTTCAACTTTAGAAATCAAACATACTTCTTTAGCAGCTAACCTTCTTCTAGTTCATACATTTATTCTTATCACCAATAATCTGATTTTCAGAATGATTCAATCATACATATGTCAGAGTCTTCTGATTGTTCTGGTTTTCAGGTTTCTGCACTCCTTCACTAGCAACATCTAGATTCACAATCTCTACTGGATCTTTTTTCTTAGGCTCTTCAAGATGAATAGGTGTTAAAACAATATGTTGACCATCATTATAACCACATGCTTTGATCTCTTTCCCAAGGTTCTCATCCACCTTCACATTTTCACTTTCTACAATCTTTCTCAATCTCTTATTGTAGCACTGGTAGGCCTTTCTCTTTATTGAATATCCCAATAAAATACCTTCATCACTTCTAGCATCAAACTTTCCCATGTCCTCGTCTCTTTTGATATAAAATTTGCTACCAAATACTTTGAAATATATCACAGTAGGAACATGACCAAACCAAAGATCATAAGGGGTCTTACCGGTATCACCTTTGATGTGAACTTTGTTGAATGTGTAGACATCAGTACTAATATCTTCTCTCTAGTAAATATTCAAAACATTTCCTTCAATCAGCATAGTTCTAGTAGCATCCAAAATAGTTATGTTCTTCCTCTCAACAACTCCATTCCACTGAGGGGTTCTAGGAGCAAATAATTATCTTCTAATCACATGTTTCTCCTAGAATGAATTGAACTCATCGGAACAAAATTCTCCACCTCTATCAGATCTCAGACACTTTACCTTCAATCCAAACTCAATCTCAACCTTAGCTTTCAATATCTTTAATTTGTCAAATGCTTTTGATTTCTCCTTCAAAAAGACAACCCACATCATCCTTGAATAATCATCAATTAGCAACATAAAATATCTATCACCCTGCACATTTCTAACATTTGTAGGTCCACATAGGTCAGTATGTACAAGATCTAGTAGTCTTTCTGATGTATATTGTTTTCTTTTGAAAGAAATTCTTATTTTCTTACCCAACTGACATTCCTTATATAATGGATTAGCAGGCTTGACAATCTTAGGTAGATCTCTAACAGCATGTGTAGAACAGATCTTAATCGTTGAATCAAATTTTACATGACACATTCTCCTATGCCACAACCAACTCTCATCAATCTGAGCAATCAAACAACTATTCTCACCAGCATTCAAATGAAAAATGTTACCTTTAGTCTTAGTTCCAAATGCAATCTCTATACCAAAGGCATTCAAGATCTTGCATTTACCATCATTGAATTGTAGATCATAACCCTTATCAACCATCTATCCAACACTCAAAATATTATGCTTCAAACCTTCAACATACAAGACAACATCAGTGTTATCCTTACCATCAAAATAAATAGAACCTCTCCCACATATTACACAGGCTTTGTCTCTCCAAATCTGACTATTCCACCATCATATTTTTCCATAATCACAAACTTTATTTTATCACTGGTCATATGATGTGAACAACCATTGTCAAATAACCATTCATCTTTCTCTTCAACCTTAGCAGCTAAAGTTTTCTTCTCAATAATACAGCTACTGGAGTCAATAGGTACAGGTCCATCTTACTTAATGGCAAGGAATACAACTTCATCTCCTTCAAATTCTTCATTTGTAATACCTTCATCAACAACATAATAACAGTTCTTCTGATTTCTAAACTTCCAGTTAGGCTTGTAAGACTTGTCATACCTCTCATGCTTGTCATATCTATCATTCCTATCATGCTTATCAAACTTATCATGTACATCATACTTAGCCATTCTCTCTGGGCATCTAGAAGAAAAATGTCCTATCTTATTGCAAGAGAAACATTTCAAAGGAAACTTTCCATCATACTTACCGGAACCTTTAGAAAATCTTTGGGCAATCAATGCTTCAAGTTCATCTAGCTCCCTTTCTTTCTCTTCCATCTCTCTTCTCTCTCTTTCATTTCTAGATATTCTGCACTCATCGAGATCATATTTTTTCTTTTCGGATACAGATGCAGTTGCTCTGAATGTTGTCTCAAACTTTCCATGTGATTCTCCAAATTCACTCAGCTCAAATGCAACAAGATTTCCAACCAACATATCTCTTTCACAGTAGTCACACTCTGGATCTCATCAATAGCAGCAACCTTATGCTTATAGGAAAATGGAAAATATCTCAACACCTTAGCAACAATTTCATCTTCCTCAATAGTTCCACCAGCGCATTTGATACCTAGGACAAGGTCATTCACCTTAGCCATAAAAGAGTGTATGTTCTCATCATCTCCCATCTTCAATGTCTCATACTTCCCTTTCAAACTCTACAACTTAGCAACCTTCACTTTTTTATCACCTTCATACAACACCTCAAGCTTCACCTAGATCTCATGTGCTTTCTGAAGTCCCATCACATTAGTCACTAGTACATTTGGGGCTGATTTTCGACGGCCAATCGTCAAAATTTTGACTACTTTTCGTCGAACTGCCGACAAATGAAGTCATTGAAAACTCATCGTTGGGCATTCTGACGATGCCATCTAATGTCAGAATTCTGATGACATCCTAAACTCTTCCAACGGCCACCATGATCGCTCATTCGGCAAAAGAATGTCATCGGATGGACGTCAAAATTTTGATGCTCACTAGGAATATGCATCGACAACGACTACAACAACCATCCGACAAGAAATTATCGTCGGACATACAGCATCCTCATCAGATGTTTCTTCAATTGGCGTCAAAATTACAATGCCTACCATAAACTATGCACCGACGAGGATGTTATTGGTCCGACAGTTTGGTCGTCGGTGCAAAGTTGGGTTGTCGTCGGAATTCTGATGACAGTTTATTTTATTTTTAAAAAAGAATACGCATGCCAATTACAATGGTGCTTGTTGGTTTCCTTTTAGCATGTGGGGTATTATTCAGACCTTGACCTTGGTTTTGAGACCTCAGGTATTGGAGGCTATTAAGCTTATTGGATGGGGTCTTCAACCTGCCCATTCCCAAACAACTCACCTTTTGTTGTTCTTGGTACAAGTTGATAAACATTGGGTCTATTTGGCGTGTAAGCATCTCTATCTGGCATGTATGGGTCTATCTAGCATGTATGTGTGTATGGCTTCAACACTTGAAGCAATCAGAACCAGCAAACTATGCACAATAGGATAATGCCTTCAACCAAGGATATACAAATGATAAACTTATCTCTAAGCATAGGGTATTTGTTGTTAAGGAGGTTCGCTACCCCAGGGATGGTGTATGTTTCTCTAGGATGAATATCATTGTCATCAATGATAGTTCAGAGCCTTTAAATGAAGCTCGTTATCCACAAGATGAAGTTCGCTACCCTTGAGAATAGTTCGTTGTCTCTAGAATGAAGATCGATGTCACTGCAAGATGGTTCGCTATCCTTAAATTATAGTTCACTAACTCAAAGAAACAATTTATTGAATGAAGGAGATAATTTTTTGATTAAAGACAATTCACCAAGTGTATGTGGATACAATGACTAAGCCTTTGTATGTATATGTGACTCAGCCTATCAATTCACTCTAGGTCGGCCCTTTCAACTTGGCGCCAAAACATAGGGTTAAGATTACAAGGTACATAAGATAGGGCCTGCCCTATTCACAAGTTACAAGTTACATTCAATATAGGACCACAAGTTACATCGCCCAATTAGGGTCAGACCAAAATACAAGTTATGTTTATAGGGTTTGTCCTATCCACAAGTTACATTATATATAGGTCTTGCCCAATATTCATAGCAAGACATAATTACAAGTCACATGTATTTGGGCCTAGCCCTAAGTGGTTCGGGTTGCATGAGAGGTAATACATAGGAATTTTAATTGTCATTGACGATATTAAAATTCAATAGTTAGGTATCTGAGCTAGCTACAATTTACAACACACAATAAAGATCACTGCTCCACTAAGGTTGAGATTGCATCACTAATAATAAGGTTGATGCCTTAGTTGATAATAGGACCACTCCTCAAAGACAATGATATATACCTTGATTGTTGTGTATATATCATTCTTTGCATTAAGAAAGGGTCAGATTGATGTTTGGGCACGATTTGAGTTATAGAAAATTGTGAATTCTTGAAACAAGACAATTTTCCCTTATTAGAGATGGTGTGAGTCTGGTTGTCATGGCAGGGACATGATAGAATCTTGCATGTGAGAGTTAGAGTTGAAATAGTTTTCTATGTAAGGGTGGGAAAGTGTTGCATTTTGGTTCTAAGGGGAGATATTTCTAACTTCGTATGGAAAATTAGGATATACAACCATGGTGAAAAGCTTGAAGAATCTATTCATGTTTTGATCAGCCTTGGGTGTTAAGGACTTCTATAATTTCATTAAATTTTTGTGATTGACAAAGTTACCTAAGTTACCTTTGGTCAAGTCATGGTGTTGGAGTTCTTGGACAAGAGTGTTTACTAAAGCTTATAGTTCAACTATGGAATGGAATTTAAGAAGATTAAACCATTATAAGAGGATCCTCCAATATCCATGGCCATGATGTAGTGAGCTAATGATTCATTTTGTAAGGTTTGTAGCAGTTTGTTGCATATTGTAGATTGTGTAATTGATCTCCCATTATCTATTAGGGATTAGGAGACACTGATTAGGTGACTCCATTGATTTGTTCAGGTCAATTTGACATTTATTATTTATATGATTTGGGTTTGCATATGAATAATTTGAGTATTGATTAAGGCGCATGTTCGCCATGAATTGTGAATGTGAGGGTCATAATTCCCAATTGTATAACACAAGTAGTGAAAATATAAAAACATCTTAACAACCCAAATAGTTATGAGAGTTGAAATTTAGGCTAGATTTAGTTGTAAAGTCGATAATGAATTCAAATGACAAAAAAAATACAAGGAATTCTTGTTATCTTTCATGCTAGGGCAATAGAAGATCATGTACAATATATAAATAATTAGTTGTATATATATTTTAACTTTTCTCCAATCCAATGACAAAATATCCTTGTGATTGATCAAGCAAAGTGATCTAAACCTTAGAAACTAATAAACTTATCCTAATGTTTGCCAAAAATAGTGATTCAAAACCTTAAAACATTAATCTTTCCTTGATGATTGCCAAAGAAAAGTGATACCGAACACTAGAAATAAATAAAAGTATATGCATTTTATCTATAAAGTCTACAATTATTAACTAAAAAAATATGTATATATAGTGCATGGCATCTTTCAAAAGGAATTTAAAGCCTTCACCAAATGAGGAGAGGAAAGTTAGATGTATGGGTGTTATTAAGTTTAGAGTAATATCATTTTGGAGGAGATGTAATTCTAATATTGTGGTTTGGAATTCTCTATTCAGTAACGTTCATTTGGCTTATGTGTGTGTGATATGCTTGTGTTATAAATCTCTGAATTACAAAATGGATATCTGCAGTCTGACCTTAGATATAGAAATGTTGTGCACAATGAATGACGATAATAAGGAAAAGGAATACCTGAAGTTTTGCCTCAAAACCAGCAAAGCCAGATTGATCAATATTCTCAGATCTTGCCATGTCTACTAGCATCAATCTCTCTCCCATGGCAGGTACATCCAAAGTTATCAAATAAGCATGATAATTGAAGATAGAAAAGAATGAACCGTACGAAGATCTACTAGAATAAAACAAACTTAAAATAGTAAACAATGTATTAAAAATAATTGTCCACCTCGAGAGTGTTTTATTTTTCAAGAGTTGCTCAAGTCCAGCAATTTCAGACTCATTCCTTTAACTTTCCACTGGGTTGACTTCTCCCTCTTTATCAATCAAATCTATTAGCACAGCATTCTGCAGACATATAACAAGCAATCAAACCAATTAAGAATGAAATACAACAAAAAACAAAATCAGAAAATATAATTTCACTGCAAGCCATTCTAGTACTCCAGCCAGTAGTATTGTAATTGATAGCTCATCTAATGCTGAAGTGTTGCAGTTGTATGGGATGTTACTCTAAAAGTTGAACATCAGAGTTTATTGGATTACAGAATTGAATAAGACCATCCAGTTGAATAAGACATTACTTTATACAAGCTCCAATATTAGAATTTATTGCATTACAAAGTTGAATAAGACCCTCCAGCTTCCAAAAGTACAGACAGTCAACTATACATGTTGTTGTCCAATTAAAGGATTCAATATTTTAAGTGAGTTGGGGAGCTATGCCAACACAAGTTTCAAACCAACCTCAACAAATGAAATTTTGGCACCATGCAAATTTAGTTACATTATCAACCACTCTCCCATTCAAGTTGATCTTGAAAAAATCAAGGTGACATGATACCTAGCATACCCATGCAAACTCAAATAATTGCACAGTAAAATGAGTATGCATTAGGGAGGACCATACATCCATGAAGTAATCATGTTGAAATCACAACAACATGATTCAACCCCATAAAGGATGAAGTATTTACATAAAGTATGAAATATACCTTTGACACATATAGTGCGCAAGACACATGAATACACATAAGATATCGATCAAACATAAATCTTGGATCATACCAATAAACAAGTACATATAAATACATGAATATATTTGATGCATGATTTGAGTAAGGATCATACATGTGAATATATGTATCTTATAAAGCATGGGATGTTCATTGTAACACGTAGAGTGTCCATGAATTTACTTAAGCACACATGTTGTGCATGGAGCATGAAGAATACACTCAAAACATGAGGAATGCAAATGAATACACATGAGTCATAAGGCATATATTAAATGAATACCTTGAAGCATGAAGCATACATTGAGCACTTAAAGCATGAAGCATACAAATGAATACACTTGAATTATGAAGCATACAATGAATACTTAAATCATGAAGCATACTCGTGAATATACTTAACGCATAAAGCAGGAAGTATACATAAAGCATGAGGCATCCGGATGAATCCACTGAAGTCATAAAGCATACACTTGAATATATGTAGAGCATGATTTTTCTTAAGTCATGAAACATACATATTGTTACACACAAGGCAGGAGCATGAAGCATCCATGCAAGACATGAAGTAATACACACAAATACCCCCTAAGGTACAATTCATATATAAAAAAGTACACGTATAAATCATACAATGGGGAAATCATATTGAAGATGCAACAGACACATTAATATCCATAATTTATCAGGTATATATACATAAAACATGCATTTAAGAGAAATATACATGAGGCACATGGATGCACTTAAAGCATGAATTATGCACATAAAACATAAAGAATACATATAGAGCATACACATGAATATACTTGGGGCAAGAAGCATTCATGCAAAACATAGAGTATACACATAAGGCACAAATACATGTAAATCATGAAGTGTACGCATGAATTCACTTAAGGCATGCAGCATACATGTAGCATAAATATGCATAAATACCATAAGATGTGCATACATGTAGCGTAAAGTATACATAAATACCATAAGATGTGAAGTGTACACATAAGATATAAGATAATGGATACATGTAAGCAAAGAATCAGCATACATGAATATATGCAAGGCATGAAGTAATGCTCATAACGCATGAAGGAGCTATGTAAAGCACAAACCATACATATGAATACATGCAAGTGTTACAATGAACACCTCATGCTTTATAAGATACATATATTCACATGGATGCACTTAAAGCATGAAGTATGCACATAAAACATAAAGAATACATATAAAGCATACACATGAATATACTTGGGGCAAGAAGCATTCATGAAAAACATAGAGTGTACACATAAGGCACAAATACATGTAAAGCATGAAGTGTATGCATGAATTCACTTAAGGCATGCAGCATACACATAGCATAAAGTATGCATAAATACCATAAGATGTGCATACACGTAGCATAAAGTATACATAAATACCATAAGATGTGAAGTGTACACATAAGGCATAAGATAATGGATACATGTAAGCAAAGAATCAGCATACATGAATATATGCAAGGCATGAAGTAATGCTCATAAGGCATGAAGGAGCTATGTAAAGCACAAACCATACATATGAATACATACAAGGCATGAACCATACAAGTAAACCATGAAGTAATACATAAATACACATAAGGTACAAGCATATATTTGAAAGGTTCTCATGAAGTGGACATGTTGAAGACACATCAATCATGAAGCATACAAGAGAGAGGTATTCATGGAATAGACATCTGAAAACATCTCATTCATGAAGTAACACAAATACACATATGATATAAAACACATGGGTGAACTCACAATAATGGTTCCCACTTTTTTGCTAATTTTGACACTGAGATGAACATTTTTAAAATAATCTTCAACTTCCGAGAACTATAACTTTTAAACTATTAAAAATTTGAAGATGATGTAAATTAGTGATTTGTAGCATTTTGTTGTAGATTCTATATACATTTTTTTCAAATTAGTTTTGAAGGATTTTTTTTAAAATTTTCCATCTCCCTCGAAAAGTAGTTTTTTACAACAAACTACATTTTTTAAGAGTGATGTGCCTCCCGAAACACATAACTTTTTTTCTATAAATGATAAAAACTCAATTCTTTTGAATTTTTGTTTGTAGCATCAATATCCAGGGCTTGCAATTGGTTTGATAGTGATTATAAAGTTTTGAGGTCCGACTAGTCATAATTCAGACATAGGTTTAAGTTTGAATACATAACTTGTTCTATATATATCGAAATTCAATTTTATTTTTTTTGTTAGAAAGAAGACATCAATACATGGGGCTTAGATATTTTTCAGAATTTTTTTGAATTAGTTTCCTATTTTTTCCAATGCGTTGAACAGATAAGTTCATGTTCGGTGAAAAACCAATATTCCATAAAATTAAAAAAAAAAGAACATAATAAATTCAAAATATAATAAAATTATACTCATTGGAAAGCTTTCTCCAAGTACTACCATCTAATATTTTTGGGTTATCAAGACTATTTCATTTGTGCCTTGAACCAGAGCTCTGAAGTCATTAATTCTTCAGAACTCTGAAAATATTTGGGAGAAACCTCTAATAGCACGGTTCAAATAAACATGGGTTCGAGCGAACAGGGTTCGCTCGAACCCCCATCGCTCAAACCCACACGCTTAATTTTGACTCGTACTTTTTCGTAATGGCCAGGTTCGAACGAACCTAACCTTTTTTAACTGTCGGCGTTCGTTCAAACCCTAGCCAATGCAAAAAAAAAAAAAAATTCATTTAAGTGGAGTCGTATAAATGTCCATAATTTTTTTCATTTTTTATCACACAAATGATTAAAATAATTCGCATTTTTGGATGAGAGAAGACATTTGAAAATTATTTTGAGGGCAATAATTTGAAGATATTTGAAGGGTTTTTTAAAAGCATGGGGAACAAGAAGAGAAGGCAAAATAAGACTTCAAGGAATTATTCTCCCGAAATGGAAGAAAGATATCGAGAACAAAGAAGACAAAGATATCATGATGCAAGTATGTATTTTTTATTTTTATTTCTATTTAATTTTACATGTATTACGTACCAAAAATAGTGTTTATTTGTTAGTATTAATTAGTTCAATATTTTTTATTTAATATTTTTAATAAAAATTAATTTAAAAAATCTTAATTAAATTAATTGGAAATAGTAGGATTAAAAATAATCTCGTTTTAATTGGAAAGCATAATTAATTTGAAATAATATGTGTATTTGCAAATTTCAAATTCCATTAACTTGCTTGTTGTGTAATTGCATTTTTCTCCTATATAATTAAGTCCATTTATAATAGATAAGACCTATTAAGTCATAAAATTAATAAGACCTATTATGTCATAATTTAGGTTCTAACTTATATTGAATATTTAAGACATGTACTTAATTTCATGTGATAGGTCCTTTAATATCACATAATATATCTGTGTAAGGGGAGTCAAGTATATTAATGTGAAATGTTTTTGCATACGTGGTCATATTAATTTTAATAATAAGGCCTATTATGTGATAAATTAGGACTATTACATTGATTATAGGTCTTAAATGTGACTTAAATTTAGAACCTATTAGATGTCATAATTTAGGTTCTATTTATATGACTTCACGTATGCAAAAACATTTCAGATTAGGAGGTCTATTATGCAATAATAGGTCTTAAATACACATGTGACAAATTATAGTCCACCTGTTATGACATAACAAATTAATATTACCACCTTTATCATATACATGCATCAAAATATTTGTACTTTTAATTTTTAAAATTGGAATTTACAATTTATCAAAATTTTATTTTTTGTGTTATTAGTGAGAGATTGAGGTTTTCAAAATAATTGATCAATATTTATTTCCACTTTATATGTTTATGTTTATTTGCTATTAGCGTAAAACAAAATTTAACCTTAACACTATATGCAAGGAATAACATAAATTAAACGATAATAATAAACTAATTATAATTCTTCACGTGTAAATCTAGAATTAAACATCAAAAAAAAATTATTAAAATAATTATCATCTTCTTGAAATATTAATTATTGAACAAAATTTAACTCTAACTCTAAACCTACTTACACACTAAATAAATTTGAGCCCTAATCCTAACCTGAGAACAAATTGAACTTTAAACCTAAACCTAATTTAATTAGAGTTATAACACTAACACTGAAAGTAATTAAATTTAATAAACCAAATTGAACCCTAATTTTAACACAAAGCTTTAAGCCAAACTCACCCCTAATCTTAAACCTAATTGAATAATTCATCAATTTGAAACTTACACCAACTCTTAAATTATGTGCAGAACGGGCTCGAGAAGAAGGGAGTTCTGAAGCAGGAGTCGAGGCAAATGAACCTGTTGAAGAACACAATATAGTTGATGAACATAGGGAGGAGATTGTCCAAGTTGAACCAATGGAGGTTGAAGGAGAGGGGTCAGGTTCCTTACTTCCTACCATTGGTATGGATGAGAATATTGTGAATCTAGCTAAATAGGTGAAGAGAAATATTTCTTATAAAAATTTAGATCATTTACTTGAAATGGATGTGGATGAGTTGAAACATCTCAGTGAAGAACCTAGACATACTAAAAGGAGGTCAACGAATAAAAGTGCAAAAGAAATAATGTCTCATTTCAACAATCTTGATACTACACTAGAAAAAGCTCAATTGTTATCAATTGTACTTACTCCTAAAGAGTTAATAGATCCACTAAAATTGTTGGGTATAGATACAACAAGTCAAAAGAGGAAAACTTCTTTGCTACAAAAATCTATTGTCGATAATGTTAAGAAAGGTTTGGTGAACATTGGTAAAAAATATCGAACAATAGATAAGACCATTTCAAGAAGAGTGATGTTGACATCTTAAGTAAATGAAAGATTGCCTCAAAAAAGATAAATATCTTCACTGTCATCTGAGTTTGGTTTTAGTAGAAGGACAATATCTAAATATGTTAAAAGGAGAAAGAGTTTGGATGATACTACCTCAAAAGGGAATTGGGAAATTATGTGTAGAGCTCCTCGTTCTGATAGAATTGAAGATGTTGTTAGGAACTTTGTGACAAGTTTTTGGAATGATAATACTCGTCCTTCATCAAACAGTAGAGATGTTATCAAGCAAATGATTGGTCCTGATTGTTATGATCTCCATGTAAAACATTGGATAGACACAACAAAACATGAATTGTATGTGTTGTTTACTAAAACAAACCCTCATATAAAGATTGGACAAACCATGTTTGAATGGTTAAGGTCATATTATGTGAAGTTAAACAAAGTTTTCGAAACTTGTTGTTGTCGTTATCACATCGAATTTGACTTGTACTATCAGGTGTTTCGAAAGATTAGAGAAGATAGTGATGGTTATGAAAATGCTCCTCCTAAACAAACAAGTCAATTCATAGCATCCATCTTATGTGATAAATCAAATGATAATGCAACCGGTCAAATAAATTGCATAAGAGGAATTTGTGGAACATGCGGGGACTTGGCTAAATTGCCTTTGAGAGATGAAGATACTGACATGAGGAAGATGGTAAATTGCAAGAGTTACAAGAACAAAAAATTTGAAACAAAATTTGGAAAGGAATCTACAAGGCTAGATTATGTAGAAGAGGAAATACCTATTGGAACATTTATGGAAAATTTTCGTAAGTTGATAAAACCATACATATGCCATGGTTTTTTTACCAACTAGCAAGCAGAACAATTTAAAAGATTAAGAGACACTTCCCACTTGGAACTATTCTATCTGTAGTGAACTTCGCAGAGAATTACTCTTTGGCACATCAAAAAGAGATTCAATCAAAGTATTACTTTGCAAAGCAAATCACTATTTTAGTACATGTGTGTTATCGACATGCATAGATGAATTTAGATGGTGTTGATAGTACATTTGAAAATCATGTCATTAAGAAAGAGTACCACTTCTATATCAGTGATGATAAGGAGCATGACACACTTTTTGTACAACATTGCTTTAAGAAGTTTTTTGAATATTTGAAAGAGAGAGGCATAACAATAGTTAAACATTTTGTTTGGTCTGATGGATGTGCGGCACAATTCAAATCTTTGAGGACATTTTATGCACTATGTAGATATCATCGAAATGACAAAATACCACATGTTTGAAGTTTTTTTGAGAGTGGTCATGGAAAGGGTGAACATGATGGTGCAGGAGCTTGTATCAAATGTGCTATAAGAAAGCATCAAATAAATTACACAGGAGATCGTATAGAAGATGCACATGATGTTGTTGAATGGTGTAAGAAACACTTTGAGCAACCTAATTATCTTGGGGAATCATCATTGAGAACATACAGACCCATTCCATATAGAGTGTTTTGGGAGATAACTGGTACGTGTTCTCTTTTAGTGTTTTATTTTAGAAAATTTAATTTTTTAAAATGTTCCTAGTTCAAATGTTTCAATTTAACAACTTGATCTACATGTACATGTTCGTGTACACATGTACATTTTGCATATGTGGATAGAAGATCAATGCATGGATGCAAGAGCGTGGAGAGGACAAGATCTTTGCATTGTGTCATGAGTACAGATAATCGCCCATGGACATTATACACTAGGGATTATTCATGTTTTTGTTTTGATTGCATTTTGGAAAACTATGTTGATTGCAAGAACCAAGATCTTGGATATGTTAGTGAATGGAAATTGGTGCCACTAGATGTTTTTGACACATACGAGGATTCAAATGAGGACAAAAACTTTGAAGACATTCCTTTGATTTCTAGTGATTATGATCATATTTCAAGATTGATTAAAAAAGGTACATATGACGTACACATATATATTTAAAGTACACACACACACACACACACACACACACACACACACACACACATATATATATATTTCCTTAAAAAATGTTGTGTACATGTAAGTATTTCCTTTAAAATGACATGTAACTTAGAATTTATTTAACTTGTGTCAAATTGCAGGAGATGTTTTTGCAGTCATAGCAGAAGATGGAAATATAGAAGGTGTTAGTTTATTATTTATTGTGTTGCACAGAAGAGAGAAAGAAGTTATTGAAATCTTAAATGAGTGATGGAATGTCATTTCCCATAGGTTTGAACTGATTTGAATATGTATATGCAAATCGCTTACGTGCAAATTTTTAATTTCTCACGTTTCTTATATACATGTACATGCAAGCTCAGTTGTAGTGCAAGGGACATATTTCAAACAAGTTAAAATTGTTCAACATGGGATTCATTTCACTGAATACCAAATTGACAACAAGGTATATCAATATAGTCACTTGGTCATTGTTGTTGGCCTAATTCTTCAAACAGTTCCACGTCTAGGGCGGTCTCAAAAGTGGAGACTAGATAGTGAAGATCATGACAAAATATTAAGTGTTATTGAAGAGCATCCTGAACCACTTGACGTGGTATGAACTATATATATTTAGTAATCCAAAGTACACATGTGGTTCAACTCACATGAATTGAATTAATACTTGATAAATTCTAGAACTTAACTTGTTTTGAAACTTGGATAAATATTTTTTAAGTTTAAATATATGAAGTTTTCAATTATATCAAATTAGGATGTATGAAGTTAATTTGTATGTACATGTTTAAATGCATATTTAATTTGTATGTATATAGTACTGTATCTAATTCTAAATGCATGTAATTTGTAAGGACCACTAGTTAAAATAATTTAATTAAAAATACATATTTAAATTAGAATGTAATATGTACATGTGTAAAATTGATATATGGAATTAGGACATGTCTAATTATGACATGCACATGTTGTGAACTATTTAACTTGTATACATACCTAGAAGCACATATGATGTGAACTATTTAGTACATAGTATTAAGTTTAGTTTGTTCATTTGATATTAATTAGTTCAAGTGTGATTTTTATATTGTTCATTGGAGTGGATATACTCTTTTGTTTGAACATGTTCTTTTAAATTTTAATGCATATCTACTGTATGTACATACATGTTACATGTAGTTTAAAATTTAAAGTTTTAGAGAACATGTGTATTCTTGATCATATATATTTAAAGTGTACATAAGTATTTCTAACATGCACGTGATATATATATAGTCTAGTCCAGTCCATCGAACATAAAGTACATATATAATCTAACATTTATGTACATGTGCACATGGAATATATAATCTAACATGTACATGTGCATGAAATATATAATCTCTAGTCTAAACTTCATAGATGATGCAGGAAATATATATAATCTGATCAAACACAACCAGGTATAAAGTATAGTCTAGTCTAAACTTCATACATGCATGAAATATACAATCTGATCAAACATGTAAACGAGGTATAAAGAATATAATCTAGTCTAAACTTCATACATGATGCATGAAATATATATAATTTGATCAAACACAACCAGGTATAAAGTATAATCTAGTCTAAACTTCATACATGCATAAAATATACAATCTGATCAAACATGTAAACGAGGTATAAAGAATATAATCTAGTCTAAACTTCATACATGCATGAAATATACAATCTGATCAAACATGTTAACAATGTATAAAGAATATAATCTAGTCTAAACTTCATACATGATGCATGAAATATATATAATCTGATCAAACACAAACCAAGTATAAAGTATAATCTAGTCTAAACTGCATACATGCATGAAATATATATAATCTGATCAAACACAAACAAGGTATAAAGTATAATCTAGTTTAAACTCCATACATGCATAAAATATATATAATCTGATCAAACACAAACCAAGTATATAGTATAATCTAGTCTGAACTTCATGTACATGCATGAATATATATAATATGAAAGTCTGTAAAAAGATAAATGTAAATGAGCTATAAAGTCTAGAGCAAATCAACAAGGATCATGTCGGCCACGAAGTGAGCGACCATCTGAGGGAGAGCCCTGGTGAGAGTCTAGATATCCAATAGACCCCTGCAAAAGTAGAATTTATTTAAATATTAAATATAATATATCTATCTCTCTAGACACATGTACATCAAATCCAAGTAGAGTTAAATAAAAATTGTAACGCATGTATACATATATGTACCAAAAACCATAACTAACATGTCCACTAATAGCATTGAAAGAATCTCTCTGACGCACACGCTCGGAGCTCAAGGAAGGAGTGACATGAGCTAACTGTTACACATACACGTGTGTATATATATATATATATATATGTATGTATGTATGTATGTATGTATGTATGTATGTACATACATACATACATACATGTATATGTATGTATGTATGTATGTATGTATGTATGTATGTATGTATATATGTGTGTGTGTGTATGTATATATGTATGCATGTGTATATATATGTGTGTGTGTGTGTGTGTGTGTTTGTGTGTGTGTGTGTGTATAAGGATTAGTCCACGATCAATTTAAATGATCTACAAATTAAAACTTAGAACTAGATTATATATTAAACATGATCTATATATAGATTTATCCTACATTACAACATGTATACATATCTTCTATAAATTTAAACACACATGTACATGTACAAACCTATGTATCAAGAGTAGGTCGTATAGTCTGATCCTGTCATGTGATCATATCAACAACATCACTTGCCTACATATCTCTCTCTGCTTGTATGTATCACTGAGGAGTGCAAGGGGCTATCTAGATGACTGGGCATCGTGGATGAAGTATCTAACTGTAGTAGCATGTCCATAAACCCAGTATGGCTCAAATCTCGCAGCTTCTCCTCAAATGAGTCCAAGCCCTCATCTGTGATATGGACCTGATCAGCTCGTATCTCCTCCTCAAATGAATCCAAGCCCTCATCTATGATATGGACCTAATCAACTCGTATCTCCTCCTCTATAGCAATAGAGTGATCTGTAGGTGGGTCAGTGCCTGGAGCGTGCGTAGAGTGATGAGAATGTTGTGACTACCTCGGGGTATGTGTCGATGCAGCGATAGCCTGCCCATCTCTGAGAATCTCCTCTCTAACATCAGCTAATGGTATCCCAAGTCGAGATGAAATAAAATTGTAAGCATGTAGTAGGACCTCGGCTAAATACTGTGACATATGTACATGTCTACCACCTCCGACTATAGTTGCTACCTCATCTGGGGAGGGGATGCCAGCTATAATATACCAATCATCTAAATCTGAAGCCCCCCGTGACTAGAAGATGCATGATCGATGGATGATCGTGAACATGGTCGACTCATCATATATCCACCCAACCTGTCAGATGATATGGTAGTTGTTGTTGATGCAATCTGTCCAATCCTATCAATTGCTTCTCTCTGAGAAGCAATCACAACATGATCCGCTATCGGGGCCATGGTTGGGACTACTGCAGGAAATCTCTGGCCAACAAGGTCCCTATGTCTAGGTGGAGCTCTATCACGCCTACGATATACATCTCTATCAGCAATCCTGCCCCTCCCCTATCCATAATATGCTAGAATATCAAGGTAGTTTGGTTTCATCTAACAATGAACCTCAGCAAATACCTGTTTTGCAAAGTATAATGGTATTTGGTCATTATTAGGATAATGACCATGGGCAGCTAAGAAGTGTGGGTAAATCAATGATGCAACCCGTGGGTCGATACATCTCATGATCTGATATCCTCTCACCTTACTCTTCTCCTGATACTGTGGAAAGCATCTCTCCTTGATGGTCTCCTTTGAGACCACCCTCACCACATCAGCAAAAGAATGAGGACCCCTCACCTCACTCCTCAACTGTGTATAAATATCCTCTATAACCTCAAGTGAGAATGAAGTGTGAGAAACTAAGCGGTCCCTTAATGTCTACAAACTATCAAAAATGTATGTGCATGTACTCTTGTACACGCCATCAATATGGGGGTCATCTAATATGACCCTCAACCTATGCAGCTCATGATCACTGTATTGGAAAATAGTAGCAATGTCGGGCAAGGGGGGATCCTACTGTGGAGGATCAACATCATCAATGTGTGGCTCCTGATCAGGAGCCTATGCAGGTGGATCCTGATCAGAAGCCTACGAAGGTATATCCTTGAATGCCATCTATCTAGGTACATGTCATAAAGTTAAAATAAATACATAAGCACACACACACATGAAGTGCATTCAATTTAAAACATTAAAAATTAAAATCAGTTAAATTGCAGAGAGAGATCATTTTCATGAGAGAGAGAGAGAGAGATTATACATATAAATCTTCATGAGAGAAAGAGAGATCATTTTCATTTTCAAAAATTTAAATCTTCAAGAATACATCAAAAATTCAAATATTTCAGAGAGAGAGAGAGATAACATATATTTTAGAGAGATAGAGAGATCTAACATGTGTATATTTAAATCTTTGAAATACATAAAAAAATTCAATAACATGATATATAACATGGAATGCAACAAGTCTCTAAATTTTTTGACAATTTTTTTGTTATTGAACTCCATATCTCAAAAAAATAGAGGTCATTGTATTTTTGTAATGGGCTCATATGATTATAAAATTATTAAATCTGTAATATGTGATCTTAAGAGGAATGTCATATGTACACTAGGATGTTATAAGGAGTCATATGTGACCTCCTAAGGGGTCATGCATGTGTTAACGCATGTGTGACCCCTTAAGACCACATACGACCCCTTATGACACTATGTGATGGACTAAGGTGTATGTCGTTCACACTAGGATTTTATAAGGGGTCATATGCGATTATAAGGGGTCACGCATGTGTTGTAACACATGTGTGACCCCTTAGGACCACATATGACCCCTTAGGACACTATCTGATCCTAAGGGGAATGTCATATGTACACTAGGATGTTATAAGGGGTTATATGTGGTCCTAAGGGGTCACACATGTGTTAACGCATGTGTGACCCCTTAGGACCACATACAACCCCTTAGGACTCTATGTGATGGACTAAGGGGTATGTTGTTCACACTAGGATTGTATAAGGGCTCATATGCGGTTCTAAGGGGTCACGCATGTGTTATAGCACATGTGTGACCCCTTAGGACCACATATGACCCCTTAGGACACTATGTGATCCTAAGGGGAATGTCATATGTGCACTAGGATATTATAAGGGGTCATATGTGACCTACTAAGGGGTCACGCATGTGCTAATGCATGTGTGACCCCTTAGGACCACATACGACCCCTTAAGACACTATGTGATGGACTAAGGGGTATTTCATTCACACTTGGATTTTATAAGGGGTCATATGCGGTTCTAAGGGGTCACGCATGTGTTATAACACATGTGTGACCCCTTAGGACCACATATGACTAAGGGGAATGTCATATGTACATTAGGATGTTATAAGGGGTTATGTGTGGTCCTAAGGGGTCACGCATGTGTTAATGCATGTGTCACCCCTTAGGACCACATACGATCCCTTAGGACTCTATGTGATGGACTAAGGGGTATGTCATTCACACTAGGTTTTTATAAGGGGTCATATGCAGTTCTAAGGGGTCACGCATATGTTATAACACATGTGTGACCCCTTAGGACCACATATGACCCCTTAGGACACTATGTGATCCTAAGGGGAATGTCATATGTACACTAGGATGTTATAAGGGGTCATATGTGACCTCCTAAGGGGTCACGCATGTGTGACCCCTTAGGACCACATATGAGCCCTTAGGACACTATGTGATGGACTAAGGGGTCATATGCATTTCTAACCTGGGGTCACGCATGTGTGTTAGAAAACATGTGTGACCCCTTATAACCACATATATGTGATCCTAAGGGGAATGTCATATGTTCATTAGGATGTTATAAGGGGTCATATGTGGTCCTAAGGGGTCACGCATGTGTTAACGCATGTGTGACCCCTTAGGACCACATACGACCCCTTAAGACTCTATGTGATGGACTAAGGGGTCATATGTGGTTCTAAGGGGTCACGCATGTGTGTTAGAACACATGTGTGACCCCTTAAGACCACATATATGTGATCCTAAGGGGGATGTTGTATGTTCACTAGGATGTTATAAGGGGTCATATGTGGTCCTAAGGGGTCATGTATGTGTTAACGCATGTGTGACCCCTTAGGACCACATATGACCCCTTAGGACACTATGTGATGGACTAAGGGGTATGTCATTCACACTAGGATTGTATAAGGTGTCATATATAGCTCTAAGGGGTCATGCATGTGTTAGAACACATGTGTGACCCCTAGGACTACATATGACCCCTTAGGACACTGTGTGATCCTAAAGGGAAGGTCGTATGTACACTATGATGTTATAAGGGGTCATACGTGGTCCTAAGGGGTCACACATGTGCGTGACCCCTTAGGACCACATATGACCTCTTAGGACACTATGTAATGGACTAAGGGGTATGTCGAACACACTAGGCTTTTATAAGGGGTCACATGCAGTCCTAAGGGTCACGCATGTGTTAACACATGCGTGACCCATTAGGACCACGTGTGACCCCTTAGGGTCCACTATGCAATCCTCTATGGTCCTAAGGGAACGTATAGTGTCATTAGGGGCATATGTGGTCTTAAGGGATCATGTTGTGCGTGTAATAGGATGTGAAAATGGGTCACATTGTAGAGGATTTATTTTGTCTAATTTGTTTAAATTTGTTATCTAAAATTTCTAATCTGTTTTTAAATTAAAATTTATTAATTTTTCTAACGTTTAATTTATTATATTTAGGTTTGTGACATTTTTCTAATTTTCTTTTTTTGCTAATGTTTTTCTAAGTTCTAATTTACTACCTTAGTTTTCTATGTTTTTCATAACAATTTTTTAAAATGTTGAAAAAAAAAAATATATATATATATACAGTTATGTAATTTTAAAAACAAATTGACACATTTCAATCAAAACATTAAATTATCAAACATTTTTCTAAAATAATGAAAAACAATAAATTATCAAACATTTTTCTAAAATGCTAAAAAACAATAACTATACAATTATTTAATTATATATTAATTTAATAAAAAAAGACATTATTAAACCAAAAAAAGGGTTATTTTGTGCACCTGAAATAATGTAGGTCGAAAACTAAAATGTGAGACATGCTAGCTACTGCAGACAAAGCACGGTGATGTGATGCTGATGACTGGTTTGATCTAACCCCCACTGAATAGAAAAAGACAACTTCGACAATGACAGTTTAACTGTCACAATCGGTATTTATAAAAGTTTCCAAAAACCTAATTGAAACTGGGTTCGAGCGAAGGGGGGGTTCGAGTGAACCCAAAATCCACCCTTGGTTCGAACGAACCCACGATCGATGGCGGCTTCGCTCAAACCCTGAGGGGTAGTTCGAACGAACCACCCTATTTCGTTCGACCCCCCCCCAAAAAAAATAATAATAATAATAATAATAATAATTTAGCCACTTTCGCCAATTTCCTTCGTTGGCGAAAGTGGGAACCATTAATGTGGGAGTACCCACATATGCAGATACATGACAGACATGGTGCAAGCACAAGGTATACATGAGGAAGTGTACATATAAAACACCCATGGAGTAGGCATGCTCAAAACATATTAGACACTTAGCAGTTAAAGGCATACTCATAAGAATGCAATTCTAGCCAAATCAATTCAATTTTTGATTTATTTAAGAAGAGGGTTGAATCATTAGTTCTAACTTAGTAGTTGTTAAAGTAGGTTCGTCCAACCGGCTAGCAGAATCATGCTCTGAATATTGTCAATTATGTTTGACAATATAATTTTTATGCTCTGCATCACAATGCTCCAATGTTGACCTTACCTAATTCTTTGTTGCTAATTGAAGCTTACACAAATTCTACTGAGGATGTCATGGGATCCATCTTGTTATAAGATGGTAAAATAATATGCTACTATTCAAAGGTTTTATTTTCAACAATGAGGGACTATCTAGCTTATGATAGAACTTTATGCATTAGTCTAGGCGATGAGAAAGCATATAAAAATAGTATGAGAAAGACTCAAACTATGGGGAATACAAATAGCAAGAAAATACATGATCACCGAGGGAAAATCTAAGATTGGTTGACAAATATAAGATAGCAACCATGCAGATCATACAACAGTGATAAGGAGAATGCCTAAATAATAGTCCATATGAATCACCAAGTAATAGCAACATATAGTCATAATAATCCTCACACAGAGCAACCATGGAGTCAAGTAATAAAAACTAGAACAATAAATTCCATATAAAAGTGGTTAGACTTAAAATGATAAGGGGAAATTTTAAAAATGCTAAAGAAAATGTCAAGTAATAAAAGAACCTACAAGGATGAGGAATATTCATAACTTTTGCAATCCCACCATGGATATCAATGCTGGAAGCAACTCATATTGTTAGTGTACATACAAGACAATATGGGAGTTCATTATACCCAACAACTTGTGGTGTTGTTCATGTTGGCTCTGTTAGACCTTGCAATTAAGATTCAATTTACATTATTCAATAAGATTAACTGTGCAACATAATGAAATATTGAAAAGTGTGTTATCTTATTGAGCTTCGCTTGGTTTCAAGAATAGTTTAATATTCTCTACTTAATAGGGCCAACCACGTGAAGGTGGAAGCTCATTTGGATCCTCCCCCCCTAACATCACTCTAAATTCCTCGTTAACATCTAACATTCATTCATTCTTTCTACCATTAATAAAATATAACATTCATTCATTAATATCACATAACGTTCATTAACACATAATATTGATTAACATTAATTAACATGCAACATTCATCAATATTAATTAACACATATCATTCATAACCATTCATTAGCACATAATTACATTCATTAACACATAAAAATCAGTCACTATCAAATAAGGTAGATTACAATCATTTCTTTTTTTGTTTTTTTTTTGAAGCTATGAAAAGACTAAGTGGAACATCGTTTTCTTCATCATTTCCCCCCTCTTCAAGTGTTCTGCCCTCTGCTCGTGATCTCGATATATGCCTAATCCTATACTAAGGACGAGGACACTGAAACGAAGGGGGGTCCTCTGCAATAAAAAAGAAATGGGTTAAATTCAAAACATTTTTTATTATTGTTACAAGTATTTCATTAATTTAAAGAACATAATTGTTGCGCTCTTTACCTGATGGGGACACATCATTTTGTGTAGCCTCAACCTCAACATGGTGAACACCCTCTAGATTCTATGGAGTTGAAATAGTAAAGGTTACATTAATGTTGAACACCAATTGCAATTAAATTTGTTTAAAGAAATAATAGTGGTCCTCTTTACCTAATTGGGGAACATCACATTCCTGATGTTGTGTACCCAGATCATGCTCCAATTGGTCACCACCGACTACATGCTCTAAAATATTAACAAAAAAGGTTACATTAATTACTACTCTAATTACAAATTAAGATGTTTAATTGTATTAATAATTACATAAATAAATTTGAATAGCAAATGAATACCTCCACTACTGGGAACATCCGGACCTTCATGTGCAGGTGGTGTTTCACGATTAGCAGGTTGCATTCCAATGTCATACACATTGTTATCATTGCTTGCTTATTTAAAACAAATATAGTCACTTTATGTTGGAACTCAACATCAATTAGATTATTGTAGGTAAAGTATTCAATTTGAAACAAATTTCATTTAGCTTATTTACCTGTATGACAAATGCACCAGAATCTTGTGTTTGCCCACTCAATTCTCATAGCTGATCAGCCACAACTGTATAGCCTTACTGGTAGGCAATTCTCTTGTCATCTTCTGTGGGCGCTCTATTGAATCCAGAGCCCTGCATTTTTGCTTGGTATCGTGAATTTTGCTTGCATTGTTTGATCAAAAAAAAAATCATTTGCAATTTATAAATATTTTGATGCGATATTTCATTTACAGATACTTACAATTCATGCGGCAAGTTTCATATAACCACCAAAGCCGAGTTTGTGTTGCCCATGCTTTTCTTGCCTTGCCTTGGTTGCCTTTGATGTGTCACTCAGTCTATGAAAAGTTTGAAATATGTTAGATTATATAAATATAAAGAATAATTAATTAGTACATAATTATATTCTTAATAGTATCCCATACCTTCTTTTGGCGTCTGGTGTTGTATTTCCTTTTTCCTTTCAATTCTCTCCTTGGCATCCAAAATCAGGTCCTTCCACTTCCTCTCTGGAAACATGGGGGGACGCTCGTACTTTACGTTCTTCTCTAAATGGTTCCTGTATTGGTCCCTCACATACTTTAGATATGTGCCATCTTTTTCAAGGAGCTTGGTTTTTTCGAAGGTGTCATTTCCAAACCACTCAACCATACGGTTTGTCAATTCATCTTTTAACCTTTTTTCTTGGTCATTCCACCTTTTAAAGAAAAAACAAACCTGTTAGATTTAGAAATGAACTAAAGATACATTTATTATAGTTCAAGAAATAGATCAAAGGAAAACTATTCTAGCAATGATATGAAATCAAAATAGTGGATTAGGGTTAGTTCACATATGATGTTCCACCTTTTACGTATGGTGGGCCCAAATATCTGCAATTCAATGTTATTAAGATTTTTATAAAAAAATGTCATTTCTTGTAAAAATTCTTGGGATCATTAGTCCAAAACAAGTGAACAGAAAGTAAATTACAATTAGACTATATATAATAATAACTTTAAAGTACCTGGAACCTTTTGTATCTTTAAGGGAATCATTTCTTTGTCGCATACCACCAATGTGGCCTGCAATGTTCCCGTACTAGCAATACGAGAAGATATAGGAAATGATGGTATGTTATCAGCAGTAGTCGCCTCTGGCACATCCTCATGTGCATCTCCTACTGCAGAAAATGAATCCACTATGAAATGCCCCTAAGAAAGAACGATTGAAGGGAAATAAACACATAATAGAAGATAGAGCAAAAGAGGGATCTACCAACAGTGGGTGGGTCAATATGACATGCAATAGAGGATGTTTGCATGCTACGTGTTGCTGACATTGCAATCGGCAATACAGGTGGGGGTAACCTCTAATGAGGGACCGGTGGCATTTGCATAGGAACATTAACAGCACCTGAAGAATAATACATTAAATATATGAAAAGTGCAAGAATTGTAAACAATGATGAACCTTTATTATGAACATTGACAATATCAAGTATGATGTATTTTGGGTACTCAAAGTGATAAGCCAAGAAAGTGATAAGCCAAGAAAATCGTCATCACCTAAACTACCTGCAACACCCTGATCATGGCCACCAATTTCATGAGGACGCATAAATTGTTGTAAAAACAACACGTACATATTTTAGTTAATGACATAACCGAGTATAAAAATATAAACCATTATTGAACTTATATTATAATTAAATCTTTCATTACTACTTACTTGCAAGTTTTTTGTTGTCCAAATCAATTTTTGCACCCTCTCTCGCATCTCATCAGTCTGAGGCTCCACGGATGCCAAAGCAACAATCTCTCTACTGATTTTTCTAATAGACTTTTTTATCAATTTCCACATCCCTAGAGAGGTGCTCAGGTACTACAGCTCCCTTTCCCTTTCCCCGAACATCCGTTTGTGACAAGAATATCATTAACAATTACAAAATTAGTCTAAAACACTCAAAAAAAGAACATAATAATATAATAGTTTGCTTCTATCTAATTTGTACAATTACAATGAGGTTTACCTGCTTGGTAGAAGTGTTGCAACCTACATCCCTGTCTGCGCTATGTGATGGATCCATGTCGCCCTGTGACAAAGAAAAAATATAAAAACGTTAGCGAAATTAAACCAATAGACTTAGCAAAAAAAATTCATAATAAAATGGTATATTGGAGTCATTAATTAGAGGTTGGTTAATTTAAATGGTATATAGTACGTATCACCCCCATGATAGTAACTTTTTTTGTATCTATACGATTCAAATTATAATCGATTAGCAGCTCTTCCCCTGCACTTTTTGATTTTATTGCACATACGAATACATGATCTCCCTCATACACCTCAAATATGCAATTGGGTTGTTTATTAGTTGACCCAGCTGGCGTACTATTTATTAAACCTGCAATATTCTGTGTTGCTTTTGGTCTTCCATCAATGTATGCAGCCACTTGTTTACTTTGATCATTATCTTCTTGTTGTATATAATTTGCTGACAGCGCATACCTACGCATACTTTTTTTATATCGAACAATTTGCATCCAATTATTGTAATTGTAACAAGGTCCGACAAACTCCATCAATTCAGCAACTTTGTTGTAACAGACCTTTATGTCGTCCATGGAAAATAGGCCCAAACCATGTAACGACGAAGGTGTTATGCGAAATATCCTATCGTTAACACAAAAATTGATGTTTATTGGAGGTAGTTCCTTGGGTACCCATTGTTTTTGTAGATGTTTGTACCTCAAGGGCACCTCAATGTTGCCTTTGGTCTTATCATCATAAGAACATGACCTCCCTTGAGCAACGAAAAATTTCATGTGTTTATTGAATTTTCTTCTAATCTTTTGACCTCTAGTTGATCTCCCTATTGTATACCTACTGCATGTCTCACTTTCATTTTCTATTCCTACATTTCCCTCACTCGAGGAAGACACATCTAACAAATACCTATTTGGTGGTACCTACACTCCATCAAATGAGAGAGTTAGTTGGTAATGAGAGAGATATTTTGCAAATGAGGGTAATGTTGATGAAGTGGTCGACCCTAAAGTTGATGCTGAGATTAAAATTTGAATAAGTCCAAATGGGGCCTCAAGTGTTGATAATTGTATTAGATTTGTTGATAATGTCGAGGTTTGAAAAACTGAGGAAGATTTTTTTCCAAGTAATTTAAAAAAAATAAATTGTTTCTATAGGGTGTATTGACTTATACCTATCGATCCATAAGACTATGCAGGATCCTCGTCAAAGGGGTTCAAGTTCCTGCACATGTAATTCAATTATCTTATTTTAGCTAAAAATTACACAGTACACAACATGAACAACATGAACTTTGTAGACAAAA
The DNA here is from genome assembly GCF_030272615.1 of Cryptomeria japonica. Taxonomy (NCBI): domain Eukaryota; kingdom Viridiplantae; phylum Streptophyta; class Pinopsida; order Cupressales; family Cupressaceae; genus Cryptomeria; species Cryptomeria japonica. The sequence goes on from NC_081414.1 coordinate 155,070,703, forward strand.
AGAGTATTAAATAAAAAAAAGATGTTGTCATAATAATCATTGTAAATTTTTTAATTCCTTACCTTTACTTTATATAGACTATGCAGGATCCTCAACTAAAGGGTTGATGATGTCTATAGTCAATGACCTGTTCCCACCAAGGGTGACAGCATCACACAAAATATATACATGAAATCAACACCATCAATTGAGCATCATAAGCATTAAATTTGTAAGTTGATAAACAATAAATACATATGTATCATAAGCATCATAAGAATCACATATGTATCATCATATATGTAATTGAGCATCATCACATATGTGTCATCACAAACATGTAATCCATCACATATGTATCATAAATCACCGTCCACCACATAGGTAATGAACAATCCACAATCTATACATAAACACAAAGTTCAAAAAATGTCACATGTATCATCATAAACATGTAATCCATCACATATGCATTTTAAATCAACATCCATCACATAGCTAATAAACAATCCAAATTCCATAAATAAACACAGTTTAAAAAAATTCACATAAATAGTCACTCTCCCTATCTCCATCTCCTCGGAGTGGCATAGTTCTACTATAAGGACCTGCTAGAGGTCATGGAACATGAATTAAAAACATTAAAAGGTGCATCATGAATTAATTATGTAATGCCATTAGAATTCAAAATATAATGAATTAATTATGTAACCATATAAGTCAAATAAATTTTTATCAAGAAATCAATATTAAATAGATAATATACTAATCGCATACCTCATACATTTCATTCATCATCATGACCATCATGATCATCATCGCCATCATCATCATCATCATCATCATCATCATCATCATCATCATCATCACCACCATCATCGTCATCACCATCATCGTCTTCGATCGTCATCACCATCACCATCACCATCACCATCACCATCACCATCACCATCACCATCACCATCACCATCACCATCATCATCATCATCATCATCATCATCATCATCATCATCAGCTTCTTCTTCATCATCATCATCGAGTAACTGTCGATCATGATCATCATCTTCTACTTCTTCGGTATCTTCTTCTTCCATCACATTATACTTTATCGGCCTTCCTCTTGGATCATGTCTAACAACAAATGACCAACCAGGTTTATGTGGAACCTCTGAGTAAAATACCTGCTCACATTGGCTTGGAAGAACATAGGTCTCATTTCCAACTGGTTCAAACGACCTTGTATTAACCATTGTAAAACCATTATCATGTTCAATAATAGTTCTATTAGGATCATTTTTATTCAATCGTAGCATGTACCATTTGACGACAAACAAAACTAATTTGAAGGAATTAAAGTCACACTCAAGTATATCATCCAAAATGCCATAGTATCGATTTTGAGACTCTTGAGGATGTATATCATTGCTCGATGAAATATTTGTCACGTCAAAGACTGCAATTATCTCAGAATCACAATTTTTCTTCGTGTCATCCAACTTTTTAATGAGAAATTTCTGACCATTGCAGCACATAGAGTTGTGGTGTTTGACCTGCGATATGTCAAATATGTAAAAATTATTGCATCCTGAGTTGATAAACATATGAGTGATTAATAAATTTATACGTACCTATTTATCTCTTAAACCATATGCTAAATCAATTTCCCTTTGTATAACATTGGAATCTCCATTACGATGAGCTTCGTTAACCAATGAAGCCACACCTTCCCATATTAATGTGCGACCAGAATGTTGACAGCGTTCAATCCATATTGTCATCCAATCAAGATTGTTTGTAATATACAAATGTAGTGCATCCCACTCTCAACCAACTATACAAAAAATAAATAGACGTCTCTGATGGACTTGAAAAGCACTGAGAGGGGGGGTGAATCAGTGACACCAAAAATAAAACTACTTCAAACACTAACCGGTAGATGAACTTAACAAAACTTTTAAACACAATGCATGCAATCCAAAATGATATAACAGTATCCACAATAAGTAAAACATCCACCATAACACAAGTGTTTGTACGTGGAAAACCCAAATAGGTAAAAACCACGGTGAGATGGAACTCACAAGTTAACTATCTACAGTAATAGATAACTGACCGGTTAAGGTCTACAAAGTGCTCTGGTAGGAGAGAATCTTGTTAGAGATCCCAAAGCTTGATTAAAAGCTATACATTGTAAAAGGTAGTACCTTGTAAGGAGTAACCTCGGTAGAGGATTTCTAAATCCAAACTAATGGATCACCTTGTCAGAGGATTTGAACAATGAAGCTTGTTAGAGCTTACCCGGTTAGGGGATTTTAATTCTGCTGTAATTGTTAGAAGACAATGGGATTTGTTTGATATGTCTGAGTAGCACAATACTTGCTTGATCAGATCCTTTTAAGCGTATTCAACATTTTTTCTCAACATACTCTGCAACTTAATACTTTTGTCTTTTTCACATAAGATATCACTTTCGCTCTTTTTAACATAATTCATTGTGATGTCAATATATAGACATTTAGATTTCATGTCAGCCTCAAGAAATCATAACACAATTTCCTAGGTGCAGTGTATCTGGTCAAGTGATCATAACTCATCACAAAATACCGCCAAAACTTTTTGGTGGTGATAACTCATCACACAATCTACAAATACTGGTTGGAACACTTAATACCAGATAGAGTTAAACCGCTTGTCCTTGATGCTTCTGAGATAGTCTCTATTGGATCTTCATGTTGATGCTGAGACATGTATAACAAAGTGGTTATCTTCATGCATATACCGGTTGTCACCGAATACCAGTTAGAAATAAACCTCTAGTATACCGGTTGTAGTATAAACAACTTGAAGTCATATCGGTAGACAGTATAAACATATGTGTGTGTATGTGTTTCATCAATGACAACATATGATGAATTCATTACAATCATCATCAAGCCAACAGTCTTACAACTGATTTATTTTGAAGATTAAGAATTAATTAACTACTGTAGCATCGGAATTAGGAATCATCACAAGATAAGTAGATCAATCAAAACACAAGACATGATAACTCAATCAAAAGGAACACTCATTGAAATGAACCTAATTCCAAGCACACTCAATAGAGGCATAAAAACAAAGCATTTAAAAGAAAATATCATGCAAACCATATAACAATTTGAATGCTTCTTCCACGCGACTCCATTGTTGTTCTTTCCTCTTCAATGGATTTGTGGATCTCACCTACAAGTGCACATACAATTGAAAGCAAGATTGATGAAAAGCTCAAGAGTACTAGAAGCGTAAGTTCGGTAGTTTGATTAAGGATTTGGATTAGGTTTGATTGAAAATCATCCAATTTATAGAGAAATTGGATAAATGACAAGATTGGCATGATGCAATTCAAATGGAAATTGCAAATCAATATGACAAATTATGACAAATTATGCACTTTCCATGCACAATTTGATTGATTGTTAATTGATGACAAATTATGACACATTCCATGTCAAAATTGATTGATTATCAATTATGACAATTTCATGACAAATTGAAATGTCATTCCCATAGAATTAGGAGATGAAATAGGAGGGAAAAGAAATTAGAAATTAAGAAAATTAGAAAATTGAAATTGATGACAAATTAGGAATTAGAAATTGATGGAAAAATAGGAAATTAGGAACTAGAAGAAATTAGGTAAATTAATTAACAATTTGTCATTTATTAATTAATTTACAAGAGGAAGAATAATTAGCCAATTAAATAAAGATTTAATTGTAATGAGAAGACTTAGGATAAATAAGTAATTTATTAATCCTAAAGGAAGAAAATGATAAGCAAGGTTAAATGACTAAATCATGAAACCCTAGAAGGCGAATTAGGTCTTGAAAGATGATTGACTCGATTTGATTTGATTTTGGATTGATAAATGACCAATGTGATAAATGATTTGATTGAGAAGATGCGCCAATTGACGAGGAACAATGAAAAATTGATCCAAATTGACATAATTGAGACAGACAATGATTGATAGAAAAATGATCGCAAAATGACAAGATCGACAAGAGGACAAGAATCGATGACAAAATGGATTGCAAGACGACAAGATTGAAAATGACCACGATCAATGACAAATTGATCGCAAAATGACAAGATCGAACAATGACAACGATCGATGACAAATCGATCGCATGATAACAAGATTGAAAAGAGGACAAAACCCTAATTAGGATTGACGATGTCCAAAATGATAAGATTGGTGAGAGGACAAAACCCTAATTAGGATTGACGATGTCCAAAATGATGACAAATAAGCACGCTCATTGATGCAACAAGATAAAATCGATCAAAATCATGACTGGATAATGTTGTCAACAAGGCCAAATTCGAATGCGAGATGAATGAAGAATATAGAAGAATGACTCGATGTTCGCAAATGATAAAGACCAAGTGCGTGACATAGGAGAAATGTTAATGTGACGCAAAAACCTAAAATGAGGCAATGCGCAATTGTTAAAGTATGACTTCGCAAGCGTTTGACCATTTTTAGGTGTCTACAACTACAATAACATCTTATAATTACCTCTCACTTTCCTCAATCTACCTTTCCCCATCAAGTACTCCCCTTCGAATTTGTTAATGGGGCTGGGATCCCAAATGCAATCCACATGGATCTTTGCTGCAAACTTAGGAAGATATTCAGAAATGTACACCATAGTCTGGTATACCATATATCCCTCCACCACAGAACCCTCAGGATGTGCTCTTTGTCGAACCAAAGCCTTCAAAAATTTCAAGTGCCTCTCAACCATCCACATTGACCTAGTGTGTACAGGTCCACACAATTCAATCTCCTCAACTTGGTGTATGAGACAGTGTTCTTGTGCATTGAAAAAAGCTTAAGGTAGACACTTTTGCATTTCACACATTAGATGAGGAATTATTCTCTTCCAATATGCTATAACTTCTTTATGGGTTTCTTTACATGACAACCACCTACAAGATATTCAAGACGCAAAAAAATATATTACATAACAAGTAAAACAAATCGCAAATATAATATCTATACAAAAAATTGAACAAATATCACTACTTACCTCATGTATTTTCCAAGATCATATATGACTTGCTTGACATTATTGTCGAAGTTGTCTAGGAGAGATAGAGGTAGAATGTACTGCAACAATTATAAAATTATCTTTTCATTTTTTTCTAACATAATACAATGAAAAGTACATGCGCAGTATACAAATATATAGTAAAAACACAAGAACATGAATTACCTTAATGAAGGTATGTCAATCATGCGTTTTCATCCCTGGCCAAAATTCACTTTTCTTTTATATGAGATTGTTTATATTCGCAGCAAATCCTGTGGGAAATTGAATTTTTTGTATGACTTATTTTATAGCATTGCTTTGTTGGTCCGTTAATAAGCAAGGAAGGTCACTTATATTAATTTGGTCTTCATGGCTATTTGATTGAATGACATTTTTCATTGCATGATTGGATTCTTGAATGTCATTACAAATTTTGACAATTTTTTCTTTGTCACACCTTCCATCCAATATTTTCCATAATGTCTCTGTTATATTCTTTCCAATATGCATAGTATCAAACAAATGCACAATTTGTAACTTCTCGTAGTAGGGTAGCCTAATAAATTCTCGGGGATAACTTTGTAGTTCCTTAGGAAGGTGGTCATTTATGCCTTGATGACCTTCACGATCATCAATCACATCATCAGTAAACAAAACACAATAGAAAAGATATTTTATGACATAAACCATTAGATGGAATGGCATTACCTTGACGATTAATTCTATTATATTCTAACTTTCACAGTGAGGTGTCATTCTTCGTGGCTTTGATGTATTCTCTTCTTTCCCACTGAAAAGATGTTTTTCAATATTTCGATACTTATTATTTTTGTGGATAAAGTGCCTATACTCATCAAACACTTGCTTTCCTAAACTTGTTGAATGACGAGATTTCATCTTTGGACCACAAATTGGACATGCAAATTTTCCCTTTGTTTGAAGACCTACAAGATAATGTATAATTGGATTAAATATGTTAATTTTTTTAATTATAATTATCATGCGCAACTTGAACACTATAACATACCACAAAAATGTGTTAGTCCTAGGGCATCATGTATTGTCCATACAAGCATCGCATGTAATTGAAATTGTCTTTGTCCTATTGGTCTAGACACGTAATACATAGTGACACCATTCCATAACTCTAGCAACTCGTCGATAAGAGGCTCAATATATGCATTCATATCTTTAACTTGGTACTTACATAATCGAATGAACAAAAAGATTACATAATTATTATGACCATTTTATTGCAATATTTATAATTAAATGTAGATGACTATTAAATGATAAAATACCTGGAACAATAATTGTCAACATTATGTGCTCCCTCTTTATTGACATCCATTGAGGAATGTTATTGTTGATAACAAAAACAGGTCACACTAAGTAAACAGATCTCAGCTCTCCAATGGATTGACATCGTCCGCTGCCAATGAAAGCCTGAGATTATGAGGTTCTTCTTTAAAGTGTGACCACTTTTCCTCTATGTCCATAAATGTTGAACCATATGCAGGCATTCGAATAATGTCATCTCGACTTCTATTGTGTGCATAGTAATCCATAAATTGTGCCAAGCTAGTGCACTTGAATAATTGTTGCATATGTTGAATAATGAGAATATAACGAAGAACCTTGCGAGGCACCCTTTTTGTTATTTGATCTATTCAATATCTACTGATATGACATTCAGGGCATTCAGTTCAAAATTCATGTTGTTTGGGATATATAATATGATCATTGGGACAAGCATCTATTTCTTGATACTCCATTCCAATATCTTTCATAATGGAAGATAATTCTCGATATGAGCGAGGTAGAATATTTGATGGTGGTAACAAAAACTCACCTATCAATCTACAGCAAAAAAATATAATTTGTTAATATAAAGAATATTAATGGTACATGATTCACCATTTATTAACTATAATGACATATATGACATAACTTAACATATGTGAAATTGTTATGTTGGATAAACCATTCATAACCTTCAATTTCACCAACAACAATACAGCGGAGAGAAGAGTTGTCTGGGAGCCTTTGTAAAGGGCCTCAGATGCCTTCTCAAGTAGAGGGACATCATGAACAACATCAAGGTCATCTTCATCATCATGACCAATTGCGCCAGTACTAAATGTGTCATGGATCAATGTATTTGTTCCATCATGTTCAATTGTGTTTTGTGGCTCATGATCATCATCTTCCATGTGATCATTATCTTCAGCTTCAACATTCACACCTCCATTTTCCTTCACTTCAAAAACCATATTCTCCGGGTTGTGATGATCCATATCATGTGCTCCGGGGAGCTCGACCTATATAAAATTGATAAACATAAATAAATCATGATTGTGATCTCATCATCAAGTGATTTCTTATGTAAATAAATTGTTAAAACGGTATAATAAAAAACTTACCAATGGATGATAATCATGTCCCCCTTCAATGTGACCATGTAGCCTACAATGTTTCTTAGTTGTTTTGATTATAAGTCTTCTAGTCTTTAACCCCTTACAAATTTTGCAAGGACAATAACATTTTCCATCACCTTTTCTTTTCAAGTTAGACCAGAATCTATCAATTGTCTCCTTATTTTGTTGTTCGTTGATATTGTCTGACATGGTCTTTCTTCACAAGCTAAAAAATCGAGCTATAGAACTACTTATATAGAAGTTGAAATCTTAGTTATGAAATCACATTTCAGTATAATATACCAAATTAAATTACGTGAACATAGAAATTATGCAAATTGAACCAAAACCATTTAACTCTTCTTTTTCATCTCAAAACATATCTAATGGCTTTGTGGTGATTTGGAGCGGGTGATATGCTAATGGCTTTGTGGTATGAAATCCTTGTATCATATCTTAAGTTGACTAATGTCTAATTGGGGTAATCCATGAGTGTCTAATATGAATTCATTATCAATGTTCTGAAATCATCGAGACTATGATGACAAGTACTTTTGGGATGAACACCATTGAGAGTCATAGACCCAAGTTAGTCTAAAAGGAAAGTAACTATCCATTCCCATGCTCATGCATATTTACATGACTAATGCTTCCCTTGTGTATCCTAAACATTGGAGAGACCTTATTTGACTTGCCTAATCAATGTGGTTGTTGTCCTAATATAAAATACTGAGTTCTACCCTTGCCTCTGCATCAAACTTCTGACATCATGTTTCTTCACCAAAACACACTATTCCCAATCTTCCTCAATACCCTCAATGGAGGGGCATGTATAATGGTTTAAACATACAAATTCAATGATCATACACTCCATTCTTCTAGACACCCTAGGATACATTACTTGGCTTCTGGGCTTGTGAAAACTAATATGAATTGAGCTAACACCATAAGGATAGGGTCAAGTTTCATGGCAACTGATCAAATTTGTGAAGATAGGGTTCACACCTAAGTGTTGGCTCTCAAAAATTCCACACTTCCAAAATTCTCAGTCTCAAGACATCTCCTATTAGGTCAACACTCATTGATGGCCACAAGGCCAAATCAGTGTATCTATGCTTCAAACTCCTTACTCTAGGCTTAGAGGACCCTACACAAGGTCTATTGATTTTACCATTATAAATTTAACCATAATAATTATTTTTTAATGGATGAGGATCTATATTATCATTTCCAAAATAGTGTTATGCATATTCACAAAAAGAAAGGTAAGTGGAAAGAGTGACATCCTGTTGTGATGTATTCACACATCACCCCATTGCAAAAGGGGACCCCCACTTTTTCTCTTTCTATTTTAGTTGTCTTAGCTTAGTTGGTTGTTGTCGAGTCTTTGTTGTTAACCTTTTGTTTGTAGTTTCTCGGGAATTGGCCAAGTCTTCCTCTTTAAAAATAAGTGAGGTTTAACATTCCCTTTGCCCAGCCAAGGGATAATCCCTTCCACTTATGTCGATCCTATTAGTGGGTGCCCAAACCCATTCGCTCCCATTTCCACATCCCCTAACACTCTTCACTTCCATTTACCATACCTTCTAACTCACCTACCCTCCTATCCTCTATCCTCCATCCACCTTTCATACCCCATGCCTTAACCTCCTTCACATCTTAACTTAAACCTACCCTTCCATATTACACCCTCACCTCCCTCCACTAACTTCCTTTCCACCTTACCCCTACCCCTATTCTATCCTAGCATCTCTCTTCCCCTCATACCTTCTATCTCACACCCCCCTCCACACTACCTACCCATTTACCCCTTTATTCCCCTAAAATCACCTATTCTAACCCACATCCCATAAGTCTTACTTCCTTTATTTCCCTAATCTTACCTCTACCACACACCTATTAACCTACCCTTTCCATCTTATCACCTACCCCCATCCTAGACTACCCATATCCTATCCCTATCCTAACCTACCACCCTACCCCCTTACCCTTTTTCCTTGCCCCTTATAACTCCCATTATAACCTACATCCCCTTTACCCTTTCATTACCCCCTTATACCTCTCACTCCACTTTATTCCCCAACATATCCTAACTCCAACCCCTTCTACCTCCCACATCCTAAACCTCTTTCCTCCGCACATATCTCCTTCTTCCATCATTTATATTCATTATGTCCCCCTTTCCCCACACATCCCATTCCCTCCTCTTTCTCCACGTAGTAGCTACTCTTAACATTTCCTACCACTCCCCCCTCATATTTCTCTCCACTGTATCATATCATCCTTTCGGGCCCCACACACTCAAAAATGGAGAATCAAACAAGATTTTTTAAGGACACAATGTAAGGTGTGACACTTAGGAAATAAAAATGTTGGCCTTTGAAGGGAAAGATGTGTCACATGAACAAAACCATTTGGGGGATTTAAATTCAAAATAAGATCATAAGGAGAGCATAAGTAATTGAAAAGGAAAAGATAGGAATTCATATTTGAATTGAGGTAATCAGATTTTAAGGAGAATTCAAGAGGTGCAAATTTAAGTGAATAATCTGACAAACATGGATTTCAATCTACATCGGATTCTGAAAACAAGTATATGCAGTTATGATATGAATTCGAGTAGAGATTAATGCAATCTAGTGAAGAAGATCAACCTTAAGCCAAATCAGAGAAGAAGGGAAGTAATTCTTGAAGACAAACAAGTTGTTCATATTCAAATCCAGGTGTTTTCCTCTCGTTCTTGTGTCACAACTTACTTAGGCTCTGAAGGGAGTCCAATTGCCAAATGATCTTTCCAATGGGGCTCACTGCTTATTTTGGTTACTTCAGAGTATCAACACAAATCAGCTCATCATCCTTGATCTTTATTTTCCTCAAGCCACCTAGATCAACAACTTGAAGGAATTCGAGGAGTTAGTAGCTAGTTCTTCAATATCAATATAGATGAACAAAATAAAACACAAAATTGATAATTACAATATAGCTGAATAAAATGATCTTTATTTTAATCGAGTGTGTTTACAAAATGGGTAAACTTTGTAGTAGAGATAAATGCCTTCTATTCTTGTTACATGATTCAAATTCAGCCACTATATAGCTTTCAAAAAAAGGAAAACTTACTAAAAGTAGTATATTAGGGATCTTGGTGGAACCAAAGAATCATCACACCTAGTACTAACTAGTGTCCTTGGAAGTTGAAATGAGCATTCAAATAAGGGAAAACCTAATGGAAAACTGAAAATGTTTGTTGGAAAATTATTAATTTGGCACCCCCATTTGTCAAGGCCATAACTCTTGTCTATAACTACCATTAAGATGATACTCTCAACAATTGATTGAATCTCTTGAGCTTGGTGACTAAGACACTAGTGGTCCAAAATCGAGAATAGGGTCAAGGAATTGTTATGGTATTAAATATAATTTTGAGTCAAGGAAATTCTCTTAACTATTCCATAGATCAGTGACAATGAGTGTGTCAATTTAGAAACAAACTTTGAGATGCACACTCTAATTAGTAAGGTCCTTTTTAGTAACATCATGTACCAAAGTCTATAGGTGCTTTGTGTAAACCTTTCCTTGTAGTTTTTATCTTTGTGTTATCCAAAATCTATTTTTCTACTTGTGCCATATCCTTGATAATGGAATTTAATAATATGTTGAGCTCATTATTATTTTCTTAGACAAATGTGTATTCATTTTTTTTTAGCAATGCTTTCTATTTGAGTTGAAACCATTAAATTCTTCAAATAATATTTGAATTTTGTATTATTGGAAGGTTTATTAATCAAATTCTTGTGTCCTTTTCCTTTATTTCCTTTGGATCTAGTGATGAGTCCAAGCTCTAATAATTTTCCTTTGTTGGGAGTTAATCTTATAACCCTCTTGAACTTCTCAAGAAAGAACAATGGCATACGCTCCAGCTTGTTCTTTCCCTCCCTCTAGAGCCAATTTTGTTGATGGGTCTTTTGACACACTCAACATAGACGAAGTATCGCCACTTAATCTCTCTTATAAAATAGTAGAAACTAAAGGTATTACAGACCTCCCAAGGTAACAATGATACAAGATAACAAAGTGTTCATGTGGCCAGCTTGTTCAAGGGGAAAATGTCACTAATCAAGTTGAAATATCGATTTCTCAACCTACCTAAGCTAAAAGGTTAAAATAAATTGCAAAAGATAGAACAAGGCTACGAGAAAATGAATCATCAATATTACCTAAACCCACATTATCAACAAAATCTAGAAATAACCTTGTATGTAAATAATTTATCATGCCAAAATTGCCAATTCTATCATGAAAATGAGACCAAGGAAAGCTCTAGAACAACTACTACTATTCATTCACGTGTTCATTATTAACCTCAATCACCACGAAAGATGCACAAATTGATTATAACAAAGAATATGTTTCATAAATATAAAAATTAATTCAGGACTAAGGAAAATGAAAGAAATAGAAGAATACCAAGCAATCAAAAAAGACTCCCAATACCATTGCAAACTATGAACTTCATTTCCATTAATTCTTCAAAATATACTAGCAAAGCACAAGTATTCAATCTACAACCTCTTGCTAAATATCTTTTGAAAGAAAACAAACTAAGTAGTGTTACTAAACTTGGACCTTAAATAATCAATTCTTAGACCCTCAAAATGAATTTTGAAATTACATTTATAGGGAAACTTTTTCCTCAAAATTAGAGATTAAAATCCACCCAAAACCTTATCAAACTAAGAGGTACAATCAACACACAAGATACTAGCCTATAACTAAATTAAGAACTATAAGTTGACTCATGAAAATGAAATATAAGTCATAAGGAACTTAGAATATGGAGTTGTCAAGCGTTGGGAATTGATAGTTGTAACTCAAACTTTTGAGAATGGGCACTTTGGACCTTTAGTTGAATTGAGAATGATCAAACTGTTGAGAATGATCATACAGACCATTGTTCTAGACACCCTTGGATACATTAATTGGCTTCTAGGCTTGGGAGAACTAATATTAATTGAGCCAACAACATGAGGATAGGGTCAAGTATCATGGCAACTGATCATAATTTGTGAAGACAGGGTTCACACTCATTGATGGTCATTTGCAACTCACCTTGAGTCTACATGAGCTGCAGAAGCTTGTTATAAGTATGGATGATTATCTCCTTCCAATATGTAGTCCTTTCATATTTGAGGTGCCTACACACTATGTTGTTGTTAATTATTGATGTAGTCTTAAGACATCTCATGACTCCATTACATGTCCACACTTGGATTTACAAACACAACTCTGTCAAAACAAAAATAATATCACTAGTAAAACTATGACTGTGACAATTGATGCCCTTAGGACAGTCATAGAAATTTAATCTATTTCATTTGGTTTTGATCCACAAACCCTTCTGAAGGTTGCATAGGGTCCCCTCATGCCTCTCTTTTTCATCAACCACTTCAAAATACCAATCGCTTAGTCTTCCCACCAAATTTTTCACTCTTACTGCCTTTTATTGTCTGATACATAGAGATATCAAACTATCCTCATGCCCAAACGCATACCAAATCTAATTTGGAGCCCTACACACAACATAATATGATGCATAGCATGATACCCAAGTTAGCATGATACACCTATGGTTACTCCTACCCAAGTGCAAACACAAGAAGCAACGGAAATGGGTGTGGACCAAGACAACTCAAGAATTATCATGACAATAGAAGACCAATAAAATTTATTTTCAAAGCCTAAGGCCAAACAAAATGAAGAGAGAAGAAACATGGAGTCAAATAAGCATGGAGAACAAGAAAAACAGGATCTATCTAGGCCCCCACCCCCAAGATGACTCCTCCAAAATTTTAAACTTAGGTGCACAAGCAACAAGATGAAGAACAAAGGACAAAGTAGGTTGTAACTACCATGAACCCATCCATCCAAAGTGATGAGATTCTAGATGTTCCTAAGTGGCCACAATTCAACTTTGAAAGGATAAAGAAGAGAGTATTGAAGAAATTAAGTATGCAAAAGATGATCATTGAGGTTGAGGCCGCAAGGAAACCAAAGAAGGCAATGACCTTGTATGCCACCTAAAACTATGCAAAAGGAGAGATAGTTGCAAACATCGCTATCCCAATGCCAAATAAGGATGACTGAGAAATGGATCCTTTTGATCATTAGGGAACTTGAGTGAAATTTAGAAAATAAACTAAATGGGGAGAAGTAGCAACTTTAGATGCAACTACTGAGACTATAAAGGTAAGGATGCAAAAATGATACTAATCTAAACAAGAAAGGAAGGCTATTTAGTACCATAGTACATAAATAACTCTTTAAAGATCTTGATGCCCCTAGAGCTTCTCAAGTTTCGGGGATACTGATGCTTTACTAAGTTCTACAATGTTTATGATGAAGCTAGTAAGTTGGAATTAATAATGCCAACCTATGCTAATCAATGGGAGAAAGATGCGAGGAAGTGAAATTAAAACATGAGTGAAAATAAAATCAAAGAAGCTGATGTATTGAGAGATGAAGATAATGGCTTCATTCAAAGTAGTCTAGACGAGCTAATATTCAAGCTAGAAATCACATAAGGAAAAATAACTAAGATGGTAAATTGCCATTATCCCATGTCAACTGAGCATCGGGCTTATGATGAATACATAACAATCAATTTGGGGCCCATCCCTTTAGACCAAATAAGGATCGGTTGGACACTATATAATTTATTTTGTCTAAATGGGATAAGAAGGTGGAAGGGAAGTTTGGGCCAAATAGTAAATTTGATGAACAAGTCTTGAATGAATGTATCGGGTTAATTGTGGCTACATCTCATGCTGCCAATGTGGTGAAAGCCTTGGAGAATTCTGATGCTCCAAAATGGGAAGGTTAGTCATGATAACAAAACAACACAAACAAGAAGAAAGCCAATTTGTTAGTGTTAGAAATCATAAACAAAACACTTTCCTAAACAAGCATATCAAGAAAGACACTACGAAATAGATAAAAAGCATAATAAATCTACAAAATGTAACCAAACATCTCCATATGCTCTCTACCATATTGGTAGGTTCTCCTTCCTTGTTCCTCTCCTCTCCAAGTTCCAAATTAGTGTATCTCTCAGCAGCTTTTTGCACTATGGATGTCTTATGGAGATTTGAGATGAAAAGATGATTAATCTAAGATGTTATGCAAATGTGAACAAGAGCTAAAATAAGAAATTATCTAATTAGCTAGTGTTGATTTTAAACCAAAAGAGTGAATATGATTGATTTATGCTAAATGCTCTCTAAAAATGACTATAATGTAAATGCATACAAGTTTTCAGGATCTGGATTATGAAGAAATGGGCTCTATTTATAGGAAAAATGGAGCAATGGATGGTTGAGATTGAGTAAGCTCAACAAGGGTCATGATTGAATGGTATTCAATCCATGTGAGGGCTTTCAAACCAATCCCAGGATGACAAGTGTCAACATGAGAGGGGTTGAGAGGAGAGGGAAGAAGCATTAAATGCTTGACATGACCTGAGGGTTAACTTGGGAGTTAAGGTTAAGGTTGGGTTGAGTGAATATATTCATTATCCAAAGAATAATGCTTTTATCCAATGGATAAACTCTTGTGCAAAGGTTAAAGGGATAACCATGGTCAAAGCAATAAATGCTTGAGGAGACACATGGGTTACATGAGGGTTGAGTTTAGGGGTCAAAGTCCCTCACCATGGGTGCAAGTGGATTTAACCATTAATGGTCATGTAAGAGCCATAAGTGGTTTGGAAGACTTTAGAGGTTAAATTGTTGAACACACAAAGCATTTAATACTTTTCAAAGACTTTGAAGTCTTTGAGAAGTGACTCCAAGTTGTTTAGGAATGTGACAATAATTAGGGGATGGATTAGGCTAATTAGGAAGGGGTTAGAAGAATCTAGAAGGGGATTTAGGATTGCAAGTGGGTTTGGTAGGTGAGGGAAAATAGGATTTTTATTAAAATAAAATTCATTTATTTCAACAAATAGGTGCAAGTTGCATTTTTAGGAGAATGCAAGTGGGGGGGGATTTAGTGATTTAAATAAATGTTTTATTTAATTTATTTAAAAGAGGAAAGGGGATTAAATTGAATATATAGGATTTATTCATTTATTTGATTGTGAATTTGGTATAATGAATTAATTAAAATAAATTGAATAATTTATTTAATTAATAGGAGAATGATTTGAAGATGAATTAATTAAATGTTATTTTTAATTAACTGGTTGGCTAGTGGGTTTTTAATCAAATAAATAGCAAATATTCATTTAATTAAAATAGACAGATTTATGTGACTACAAATTCCATTACCAAACTAAATAAAGTTGTTAGAGTTGTTGACTTTCAAATCAAATGGATAAATGGGCAAAATGAAAGATCTTTAGGCTAATATTTGTATAATTATAAGGAGTATAAGGAAAGGCAAAAGAAGGCTTCCTCCACAAGAAATCCAAGTCTGAATTGATTTGTTTCAAATTTTGATCAAGTAGATGGAAAATAATGGATTCTTATTTAATTCGAAGTGATGACCTAGCAAGCTTATCTTTATTTAAGGGCCCATCTAAATACTATTAGTGATTTCTTGTGTTCTCAGACGTAAAAGTCTACTAAAATGAACTTTTCTTTGTATTAACTACTTCATCGACTTGGTAGATCCATTGGATGTGTTAGAGTGAATTCTTTGTCATTTCCCTTTGGTTTCATCCATTTTCATTCATTTTTTACAAAGTTAGAGAAGATTTAGTAAAAACTACCAATACCCTAAACTAGGGTAACCCAAGACAGTAAGAAAATGATTTGGGGGTCATTCCCATATTGAAAATCCTTGTCAAGGAGTGGGATGACCCTAGTAATCATGTATTTAATCTTCTTTGTCTTTGCAGGGCCACATGATCATTCTTCCACGTGCTACATGAGTTGGAGGGACTGATTTTTGGGTGTCTCGGTTTGTTAGGACAGTATTTTGATGGTGAGTTGGGTTGTGAATGAAAATATCAGGCTTTGGAAGGTTGGAGAAGGGATAGGCGCAGGGTGTGTGAAGATACCACAAACTTGTTCCTAGCCCTGCACCCAAACTAGAAAGTTTCCTTCTTTCTACAAGCATTTCAACTTCTTCCTCTACATACATAAATCCAACTTCAATGTACACAAAGTATAAAGGAAAGTGTGAGTTGTCTGAAATTAATCATGCAAATATTATACAAATTAAATCCAAAGATCCAATGAGTGAATTAAGGTGAAGATTCAACAATTCCTCATTATGCAAATCCGAAATTAAGGTGAATAATCTACCTCCAATGGTGAGTGTGTCGTTTGATCTTGTCAGGGGTTGAAGTCGACACGGACGCCTGCGCAGGATTGCAATGCACAAATGACTTGCCCTCTTTTGTTTGTTTTTTTAAGTAATACCCGTTGTCGTTGGAATTTCGACGAACACGGGAACTTTTTTGAAAAAAAAACAAATTTTATTACTAATGCCTTCTCTGTCGAAACCAAATGTAAAATTACTGTCGGAATTCTGACAAATGCGGGCATTTTTTCAAAAAAAAATCAAATTTGGTCACAATATACCTTCTCCATCGGAAACCTCCGTCGGAAATCTAGACCAAATGTATTAGTGAGTCATCTCAGAATCAATCAGGGCACTAAGTAATGCTTCTTTCGCTCTAATATTATGTTTTGCTTCCTTAACCTCATCAGGAGTAGAAGATCCATTCTGAGGAACAACCCAGACATTCTTTGTAATCTTCTAATAATCTTCACCAAGACATTTCAAGTGCACTTCCATCCGGTCCTTCCATATAGCATAGTTACTTCTATCAAATCTTGGATTGTCCTTCTTAAAGATTACACCTTGAGATGTCATCTCAGATATCCTCAAGTTGTTAATCTTCTACCGAAGGATCTATCTTTGATACCAGTTGTTAGCAACAATCAAGAAGGAAGACTGAGAGGGGGGGTGAATCAGTCTTCACCAGTATAACAAACAAAACACAGATCTGATAAACTGCAGTAATAAGACAGATAAGAAAATTAACAGCACAACACACAGCACCAATATTTTGATGTGGAAAACTTGGTTAAGGGAAAAACCATGGTGGGAACCTACCCACAGTAAGATGATACTTTGCAGTAGTATTTGAAAATATTACAATGGGGAATGCACATGCATTCAGGCACACTACCTAGATCTCACTTCTCAAATATAATGGTCTGAAAGGCTACAACCCTCAAGTAAGTCTCACTAACTTACAATAAGATTCGGACTACAATCCAAAAGAAGTGAACTGGAGAAATAGAATCTTCAAATGCCTGATTACAATTCAGGTTAAGCACAAATGTCTGCCCTGCAACACCAATCTCACCTCAAACTCAACACCAAAGGATAAATCACTTGTTTGCACATAAACATCTCTCTAATAATGCAGACACAACATCGACACACAAATTACATGACTATATCACCTATATATACAATTCATCAACCTTGGCAACAACATCGGCTAAACCCTCAACCCTCAATTACAAAATTACATCTCATGATAAAAAGATCGATTACCGAACCAATATAATGATTTACATAGCATAGCATGGTCCTAAATCATATTCCCAAATGATCACATCCATTGGAAATCACGCTAAGATCAATCGTAACACGCTACACCATCACAAATACCGCATAACATGCAAATCATCACCGATTGATAGAAACCACCCAAAAATCGCACAATGATCAATGCAGATCACCAAGACAAATAGGACACGACTAGGAAACACCGGCAAGCACATTAAAACCATCTGAAACAGTTGCACCAACACCGCTTATCAAATCTTCATTGTTCAACATCTGAAAGCTCGAGAACACAACCAATCAGCAACTGTCACGAAGAAAGATAACTTGCAAAACACCAAACCATGAACCATCTAAAATGAAGATACACAAGACCATCATAAGCAATATCCCAAAAGCGCAACACTAGATTCGATCACATTGAAATATACCAGAGGATATACCGAACTCTGGGAAACAGTGATCAGCAAACCAGATCAGAAAATCTTCTCAATCAATAATCATCGGAGCAATACACAAGAATATGTTGACATCAATGACAACAACATATCCTAACAGAAGCAATGCATGACAATATCCAACACTATATGCATCGTTTGCTAAATTTCAAGAAGGTCAAAGAAAGATATTAATTATGTAACTTTAGGCCTAATATCACTTGCATGGGATCTCTCAAATGAATTGCTAATAAAGGAAAACTTGGGTATAACATCATCATAGGTAAAATAGGAATCCTTATGCCCTAATACATCGAACAAATATCAAGATGATAAAATAATTATTCAACTCGTGATTATTAATAATAGTTTCATTCAAATTAAAATCTAAAGTTCATAATAGATTTATGAACATTTAATTAGTACTTGAAGTAACACCAATATTCTTTGCATCTTAATAAATAACTCAACACATTCCTAAACTTTGACTTGTACTTAACAAGATGAAAATTGTATTAATAAACCTATAATTGCAACAAGAAGATTTGATATTGTTATATTATTATCAATCATGATAATTCAAATGTCTCAATTTATATCTATCATAATTCTAAATTGATTATTAATATGCATTCTTATTCAAATAATTATCTATCTTTCTTATCTCATAAACGAATTCCTCAATGTTCATGAAAGATTTATAATCTTAATAATTATATCAAAAATATATAATATGAATCGTTCCCTCCATGTAATACTTTTTTTCTAAACTAAGCAATTAATCTTAATAGTTTCCATAATGCCGATTGCATCTGTTTAGTCTATCAAATCTAAAATTAAAAACTATAACCTAATATATATACAAATCTTAATAAATAAATGAACGATAACTTCCAAACTAATGAACATCCCAGAAGCATCTGATAAATAAATATAAATCAGTAATCGATAGTAATAAACTAATAAATAATATTATATTTCAAATGAAAACAAAACTGTCCCATGGAAGTTGACCTGTATTAACAGTAATAATATACTGCCCTCAAGCATGAAAACATTGAGCATTTGAAGGACATTTTTGGGATTTTCAAAGAGATCAGAAGGCATTGGAATGTCACTGATGGCGTACACTATCAAGGATATTATTGCATGTACAGTCAAATTGGAGAATCTCAAGGGTCAGGCTAATGTGGGAAATGAATTTGTGTCTTGATTTTAAGTTATTGGTATGATTTATTCATTTGTATCATGTTTTTATTTTGTATATTTTATGGTAGAGGAGTTGCATACTAGGTACTTTCTTAACATTTGTTATCAGAGCCATTTGTTAGTTTTAGGAGTTGTCTCTTCAGAGTATTAATCCTTTAATGTTAGTAGATTTCCAATATCTATGAGACAATTATTATTGTTGTTTTTCGATTTGATGACGTGAATTTTATGCATTAGCGTCTCAAATTACACCTTATGATCCATTATTTTTCTTAGTCTCAATATACTCTTTAAAATCTCAATGATGGATAATGAATTGTGATACAAAATATTGATGCAAAATATCCACGCAATCAAATCCAAAAGCAACAAGAGTAATTGTATTAATCCTTATTCAAGTGAATGCTTTGTTAGTGATTTCATTTTTCAGGATATAGTGTTGCAAGCAGTTGAAGAACGTAAAAGGTGGAGTATTTTAGAGTTGGTCATCTCGTTGCACTTTGTATTATGTTGACCTAAAGATCTTGTTTGACACTATGGAACTACCATTTACTGTAGCGAATGTGTATTTTCATTTTATGGTCATGTGAAATAAATTTTCCATGTTAGGTGTTTTGTTTTAGCTGCCTAATCACATGCAAAAACTTGGTTTATCTTAAATATTGTTTGATGTACATACAATGGATGTGTTTTTTAGCCCCTAACATTAGAAAGAGCTAGTTTACTAACCCCCAAATGCATGTGGATTGTGGATGTAGTCATTAAATGACCTAGAAGCTCGTGGAATAACCTAGTTCCTCTTTATGCATATACATGGTGATGATTGTGGGATTGGTTTTCTACTAGCCTGGAGTTCCTATACATCCTATTGGTTTTGAAGGATGGTTGTATTTCATGGTTCAAATTCATGATACTTTGGATCTACAAGTTATGTATTTTCTATCTAAATTCTTGGTTATTCTTACTGGTGATAATTCATGGTTTTTGGTTTAACCATTTTGTTGTATATAGACTCATGGGTATTTTAGATGTTAAGTGGATTTAGATTTGCATGCATGTCTCTCATATAGATGGTTTTGCAATTTTTTCATGTTTAACCAAAATTTGTGGTTTTGCAAAAGTGAAGACTATATTTCATGTTATGATTCTTATGGGGTTTTTCAAAGTACAAGAGAGTTTTACATTTTCATTCGGGCTTCATGCATGGTCTGGCAAGACTGGTTACAAAATTTATCTCTAGAGAAGTGTTGGTACATGATCAATCACTTAGATCTTTGTGGTGGTTCTTGTTGGGTTCTTGAAGTATTCAATTGTCTACAATGATTGATTTTTGTCATTTTAGATGTGGATTTTCGATCTAATGTGTCATGAAGAGCCTGCATCATTTTTTATCTCTTGATGTTTATGACTTGCTTCTTACTAATGTGACATAGATTGTGTTTATCTTTGGATTTATGTTGTCATATGAATCGATGTGTTTTCTTGTTATTAGTGTAGTTTTGTGGATCCATACATTGTGTATTATTTCAATTTTAGTAGGTTTTATAGTTTCCTTGGTTTCAATTGGAGCACTAGTCATAGTTTTTTTCACCTTGGAAGTCATTTGAATGGTAGTTATGTGATTTATCTAAACCCACATGTTTCATGGAAGACCCAAATTTCGGTTGACTATACCCATAGATCTTCAATGTTCCATATGGTGTCTTGTTGTAGAACAGTTTGATGCAAACTGTTCAAATCCCATAGATTTGCAAATTTTAGTATTGGTGGTCCTTTGGCAATCATGGTGCATTCATGTTGTGTACAACAATGAGACAATGAGATGAATGGTTTAATTACATGTGATTCATGTTGTAGTACTTTGCATCACTTCTAGTAGTATCTTCTTGGAACCTATAGTAGTTATCCTCCTTTGGATGTCATAGTTTTTCTTGTTCAAAGCTCCTAATGTTGTAGATGAGTTATTTCTTATGAGGTGGCTATGGATAATCTTCAATTAGGAAATATTCATCATGATGTCATGGGTAGCTATGGATAACTTATATTGGGACCTTTGGTAGTGATTTGATAGTAAGTCGTAAAGGACTATATATCTTTCATTTTCGTAGTCTTGGCATTAAATGCATTCTCTTGGGATAATATTCTTCCATTTGAGGAATATTATATTTTATGAGAAAGATATAAATAATAATGCCATGTGGATTTCCTAATGTTGTACTTGTGACTTGAGGCAGTCTTATGGTGTTGAATATAATGTTCATTTTGTCTTATCTTGTAGGATGATAAACAAATATATTTTTCTCTACAGTCATACTTATGCCCTAATGGTGAAATGCTAACTAACATGAAACAAACTTCTTTATTGATTCAATGTATTTCTTCGATCTAAGCAATGATCTCGACCTTTAAATAAGGAATTTCAACTACACAATGGAAATCAAATTTATTAGATTATGCATTATTATACTTACCTAAATCTTTAAAAATATGTCACCATACTAAATAAATAAAAATTATTTTTAATAATCTCACAAAAGCTAAACCCTTGTAATTCTATCCTTGCCCATAATTAAAGAGTTATGCATCCATTACCTATTTTATATTAATTTCCTAATATGTTAGGACACATTTGTCAAGATTGTAGAAATAAAGGGCTTTCATAACTATGGCATTCTTATTTAGCATTCAGATTCAAAATGAGTTTATAACTCATTACAATTGGTTAACTTTAATGCTAAAATCCAATAAGAAATGATGTTTCAAGTATGTAAATCCACATTCGAACACTGATTACACATATTCAAAATCTACTTTTTTTTCTTTGCAACATCTACAGGGGATTTGATATCATGCATCACATGTATTGGATTTCACACCAAATTAAATTCCTCGTATAGATTTTATAAGGGTAATTCATCCTACTTACTTGACAAATATAGCATTATATTGATACCTAGGTGAGGGTTTTCTGCACATACCAAACTATTAATTTCAGACCAAAAAATATTAAGAAAATATAAAGTGATTAGTCACCTACTAAAGGGAACCTAATGGTGCATTCAAGGTAGACCATATTTCCAGTTATCCTTATTCAATCCTTCATTCTAAACTAACCTCCTTTCATACCTTAAATTTAAGCTCTTGGCACCAAATTTTATTTTGAAGGATAATAAAGGGTTTCAATGTTTCGAGGAGGGTTTGTAAAAGTAGTAAATACTCCAAAACAACTTCTAAGATATTTCCAATACTATTTGACAATTTCATGAGATTTATAAGGGGTCAATAACATGGTGAACACATTGAAACTTTTCATATATATGAATGATTGTAACATAGCATGAAAATTCTCCTTAAACACTCAAATCAAGAATTCTAGTGATAGTAACTCAATGACTTGCTAAGAAAGAAAAAGAAAACAAGAAATGGATAATAGAACCTAAGTCAAATATTAGTACCACAAAACTAATATCTCATATCAAAAAAATTCTAACTACCTCAAGTATTTGAATCTCACAATCTAATAAACTCATCAAGATCCAAGAGAAACTAGAATAGTTAAATCTAGGAGAACATTTGATCAATAAACTTGAAAAGGAAAAAAGGGATTCATTGTTATTTGGGGAAAAATGAAGTGTGCCAAGGCACAACATATATTTACCTATATTTGTAGCAATTAGTCAAGAAAAAAGAATAAAATAATTCTGCATCATTATGATGGATATTATCTTTCCAAGTGTAGATGAGCATTTTAAGCAGTATATGGTGAGATTCAAAAGTGGATAGGATCATATAATTTTTTTATCAAATTTGACAAAGAAAAAAATAGCTATATTAACTGCATATCTTAAAGAACAAGAACTTGATACATTCTATCAAATTACTTTGAACGCTTAAAATTTTTTAGATCAAGAAATTGAATGAATCATGGATTAGGAAAATTATCATAAACGTATTGTTTATGAATAAGACTTGAAAGGAAAATCATGCAAACTATATAAATTGTCCCTAAATGTATTATCAAGTACAAGACTATATTAGATGCATTCCCTAAGGTACCAACAAAGGATATTAAATATTCTTGATGGGTGCTCGAGGCTACTCCTAATGTACCAATAAAGTAAAGGCCTACATATGTCAAAATTTAAAGAGATGTCTATGTAAACCCCATGGACAAGTCAACAAAGGAAATATTAGTAAAAATATTTGAGGAAAATTCTAATATCCTTGACTGAAACCACTATCCCTTTGCAAGATTCATATCTGTAAAGTCTCTAATAGTGCCATAGCAATTTTTCAGTTGGGTACTTTATCATGGCTTTCCACATGCTTCCACTCCTTACTTTGTCTGTCTTTGGCCCTAGGATTTTAGGTCTCTATATAATCGTGTACAAGTATTAAGCTAAGATAGTAATCCATGAATCTCAATTATTTTCCATTTTCTTGTTCTCATGCTTCCTCTCATTTAACGTTGAGCATTCACTATCCACAATTCCTAATTTGAGAGTTCACTTTTCCTTTAAGTCTCAAAAACTTGGGCTTTTAGTATTTTCCCTACACATTTCCTCAGCCCACATTCCATCTCCATTTTTCCTTGAGGAACTCATACTTGTAGGATAATATCAAACATGAAAGTTATAAGTGTGGTAAAACCAATCTCTAAACCTTGAAACTCTTCCACCCTATTTCTCTTACTATTTCTTCCTCTAGCATGAGGCATACTACATTTATGATCCCTAAACCATTTAGATCTTGAGTTGTAGACTTTTGGATTTTTTTATTTTTCTTTACCAAAAAGTGCATCTAGCATTCTCTATCTATGATCCCTAATCCCTTTCGTTTACCTTTTTTTTTCATATTACTAAAGTGGTATCATATTTACCCTCACCTTGATCCCACTTCTTCTTTGATTAGTATTATGTATCCCTATCCATGATCCTTTCTCCCATTTGCATATTTTTCTTTCAAACTCCTAAAAAAAATTAAAATATAAACTTTCTTAAAGTAAGTCACCACATGGTAATCCTAAACCCTAGTTCCCAACTACTCTATGCAAATCATACTTCTATGTATTCTACTAATTAAAACCAATCACTTTGTAAACCTTTAATAACCAAGTTGATAGTGATGTCCATATTGATAATTTCCTATATGTCAACTTGTCACTTTCTTGGACTAATAACAACATGAAACATGCACCTAACCACTTCAAGAAAGTGGGAAAGTACATTTTTATGTGATTAAATTTGACAACTCCCCTACTTGAACAATGGTTTCCTTGTGAATTCCTTCTTGAAAATAAAAATAGTGACTACTCAAAAAGCCTTCCACAATATAAAAATCTCTATTGGTATCCTCAAATAGATGGGGAATCTACCCTCAATTCTTAAAGACTATCTTGCAAGGAACGTCGTCATTAAAGGTCTAGATTGCCACCAATAATATTTTCCATGTCCTTAGTCTTGTGCAACACATTAGTACTTGAAACAGGATTTTTGACTTAGCCATGATGACCCTGTGTATGCCTTACTAAAAATTTTAAGGGGTAACTATGGATCTATTCCTATTAAGTAGACAAATAAAAAGAGCAGCCTAATGGAGACTAATGATGAAAACTCATAAGTGCACTAGAAGGTGAGTCTTGTAAAATAAGTGTGTTGGACTATAAAATAAGGTAGAGATAATTGAAGGTATCAAAAAGCAAGTATTGGTAGTTTTAGGTTTCTTGCAGTACCTCCTAATAAATTAAGGTATTAAAAAGAAAGGAGTTTAGGATGGATATATTAAATCAATTAAATATTTATGAAAAAAATTGACAACAAGCGATTAAAAGAATTTATTTTTGAGATAAAGATGGGTTTTCAAGATAATTTAATACTCATGATAGAAAAGAAGAAGGATGGAGAAAGAAAGTTGAAACAATCCTAGCCCTAAGAGAAAAGATAATGGAAAATATAAGAAGTATAAAAAGCATCAAGATAGTGAATTACTAAAATATTATGAAGATTTATCTAAAAGTGTGGTTAGACAACTAGAAGAAACCTTGATATAAAAGAAATGAATTGAATGGTTTATTTTAGTGTTAACCCCTCACATTATAGCAAAAGTAGAAGAGAATATTTCCTCTTCATATAAGGATGCGGTAAAATTGATCACCAAAATAAAATCCTAGTCAGAGATATGGGAGATTAATTTAGTAGGAAAGGATTATATTATCTTTTATTAATAAAGCAACGTTAACTAGGGTGCTAACCCTTTACATAGCCAAAAGACTATCAAAATTTAAAAATATCCCCAAGGTGGCAAACAGACCAAGTAGGGGTACAAACCCCAAACAAACAAGTCAAACAACCATACACCTGTCAAACCTACAACAACCCACCCCCAACTCAAGAGAGGGGAGAACACCCAAATCTTCAAAAATGGGGGGGTTGGGAATCGATGCAGGAGCACCTAAGGGTGAGAAAATACCCTCTGCAAATTTTGACAATTTTGGCATAAGGATTTGTTCTAGTCCTTTTGGTTGTTTGTTTGGAGCTTGGAGTGCATTTTTTACTTCTTTTTGAAAATTTCATGTTTCGGCATAACTTGCCCCAATGATTCATGTTTTCGACGTAACTTGCCCCGATGAAGTCGCCAGCGGTTGGAGCGAGTCAAAGCGAACCATCAGATATCGGCGAGAGTGTTTTCCACCTACCTCGATAGACCGACGAAACCGCCAGCTAACAGGTGAGCAAGTCTCGGGTTGATCTACATCGGTCGCTATACCGCTATGGGAAGTTGCACGGGGTTTATCACCCGCGACTTGGCGAGCATGGTGGGACCCGACGAGAAGGCAGCGAGCGGAGCAAGATGAAGTGGAGCCATCGGGTATCGGCATAACTAGTTTGTGTGTCGCCCGATAACCCAATGGGAAGGCATGCGGTTTGGAGCGCACCATTGGCTATCGGTGTCACATGTCTGGAGCTACACCGATGACCCGATGGGAAGGCAGAAGGATATCGATATTACATGTTTGGAGCTACACCGACAACCTGATAGGGAAGTTTTTGTTGAGAGCGCACCATCGACCATCGGCAACATTGTTTTGGTGCTAACCCGAAGACCCGATAAGGAAGCATTCTGTTGGGAGCGCACCATCGGCCATCGGAAAGAGTTGTTTTTTGCTACACCGATAACCCGATGAAGAACTACGCGATTTGTAAACCGACATCGGACATCGGAGTGAGTGTTTTGAGGCTACTCCGATGACCCAATGGAAATAGAAAGACAGTTATAGACAGAAACCGATTGTGTCGATTTGGAATCTCGTTCGTTAAGGATGATTCACGACATGTCTAGGGGGCTATATAAGACCCAATGGGCATTCTGTAATAGGTTGGATAGGTTGGATAGGTTAGATTGGAATTTTCGAAAGTGTTGATTCCACAAGAACAGACTTCTTTTTGAATAACAATTGGAAGATCATTTTCTGGTTCTTTTTATGTTGCTAACATGGCTTAAATCTTCAAGTGATAACACAGATAATGTATATGTTTCTTTTCTGTGTTTTGTGAGTTCCAATTTTGAGTTTGTGCCAAGCTCGGCTCTATAAATAAAGTCGTCTTTTTGTTTCTTGCTTTCTGTTGGTGACAAGTAGTTGTAAATATGGCTTTGTCTTGAGACTCCATCGTGGGATCCACACGATCATTGGAAGTTGTCAAGAAGAGCCAGTCATGTATAATAGAGTTCCATTTGTAGAGGATCGGGGAATGGTGTCAGCCGTTTCAGCAAACTAGCCCTAGGCGAGCTTGATGATAGCCCGGCTAGGTATCAGTGACCAAGAGGAATCACTTGCAGGGTAGATTGGAATCTAGGCTATTAGCCTCAGATCGGGGGGAAGATGGGATCAGTAGGAAGAAAGACCCACGCATGAGGAGGAGAACAACTTAGAAGAAGTTGTAGGAATAATCCATGGTAGAGCAAACCCTGCAAGATGTCTAGTTAGATTCAGTGGATTAGTGAGTTGGTGGATTTACGAAAGTGAATTCACAAAGAGCAGAGCAATAACCCTCGGTAGTGAGGACCTAGAGTGGATTAGGGGAATAGAGTGAGGTATTCCCGGGTTAGGCTAGGAAGAAAGCCTTGGAGTGAGTAAAGCTGACTCAAGAAACTAGCATCTTCCCTATCAGAAAGGGAAGCAGATTTTCCCCTCTGTCTATGACAAACAACTGTCTAGGCAACACTATCATTAGGAACATTCAAAGAAAAATCAGGCAGGGGGGACCCCGCAAAGTCACTACCAGACTGTTACTACATAACAATAGCAGATTGTTGCTATAGAACAACAACGAGAGCAGAATTGCCAAGAGAAGAGCAAGGCAGTGGAGCAGAAGCAACAGAAGTTGGAGCCAAAGGGGCGAAAGAGTCTGCGGCAGCAATAACATCAAAAAAGGCTTCATCAACAATAAGGGGAACCTCATCTCAAGAGGAGACATCATCCTCTAGAGAGGAGTCGAAAAAAATAGACTCGAAAGCATTAACCGTCAAATGATCTTCAGTAGCATCCTTCCACCAAGTTGCAGCACCTTTGTGGCGGGAGAGAGAACAGTCTAAAGCTAAGTGACCTGTTGAGAAGCATCTTTGGCAACGAAAGGGGAGGCCCTCATAATCCACCGATTGAATCCATGGCCTATCGCCAACCATCAGAACCACATCCCCAAGGAGGGGCAGAGATATGTCAATATCGATTAACAGACGGGCAGAGGATTATATTGTTAATTTCAAATTACAGTGCGATAATGTAATGTTGAAGTTATAAATTCTAATGAAAGTTGAGAAGGTTGAGACTTCTCCACAACCTAGAAGAAATAAATTTTGGTTTAAAAATTACGGTAAGGAAGAACATGTAAGGAATATGTGTTTGGTAATCAAAGGCACTAAGAGGGCTACCAAAAGTAATTGTTGAGTTTTTGTTATGGTGGAAAAAAAATAATTCTTTTCCCTTCTTTTTCACATCACCAAGTAGATGTCTTGAATTTTGTGAATACCCTATTATTGCCTTCATCTTCCAAACCAATCTATTTAACTTTGCATATATCTCCTATGTCTGTGAATGTGATCTACCCCTTGCATAAAAGACACACCTTTTTATAACCTTCAATCCAATTATATCTAGGGATCTTTACTTCTTGTATTATTTATCAATCTCTTTACCATTTAAACACCATCTTCGCGTATTTACATAGATGTTTGAGAGAAGAACATAAGTCATAACACTTTTAGGATCCAAATAAAAAAATGTTGTTGTAAATGCTCCTACCCTTCTAGCCATAGGTGATCTACAGGCACCAAAAAAACACATCCACACATGATACCACATATTTAAATAGCATCTTAATGATAAAGGTTAGGTAAAGCGTCCTTGAGATCTTGATATAAGCAAGAAGCTCAAACATGCACACAATGATAAATTGCAAATGCAATGTGAGAAAGGTCACTTGTGATATTGAAATATGTACAGCCCTCATCCACTAAAACTTCATGGTTGCATGCTCATAGAACACAAGCAATGCTTATAATGTTAGGATACGTTTTAGAGTGCTTAATTAATTCAAACATTATGAGAACATCTTTCAAAAATCCATTTTGTCCGTACCTTGCAAACATCTCAATTCCATGAGGTCACATTTTTTAGAGGCATTTTGTTAAAATGTTCATGAACCTTTTCTATTCTTGCACAATTTCCATACATGTCCATGAGAGCATTTCCAACTATAATATTTGACAACAATCCCCATTTCATTATTGTTTAATGGATGTCCATAATGTGTTCCAAAGCTCCCATTTTGGCACAGGCATGGAGAATGCTAGCTTTACAGGTGTCAATATCCATATACTTCAAAAGTTTCATTGTCAAAAAATCCATTTTGTTCATATCCTGTAGTCACGGAATTCCATGAGACCAAATTTCCTTGAGGCGGATTATTAAACCGTTCTTGTGCATTGTCTATGCTTCCATATTTTGCAACCATGTCTACTAAGGTAGTTGCAACTAGAACATTTCACGCCTGTTCCAAAGCTCTCATTTTGGCACAAGCAAGGAGGATGTTGGCAATGGTTGAGAAGCCTTGTCTAACACCTATAAATTGTATTTGCTTGAAAGTTTCTAAAGCCTTTTCAACAAACCCATTTTCTACTATGGTCAAGCAATTTGGTGTCTCGTCTTTGTTTCTATATTTTGCATGCATGTCTATTGGAGCATTTCCAACTACAAATCTCAGTAAACTTGTCCATGCTTTTACTTTTACTCCTACAACACAGCAACTTGTCATACCGGGCATGCAAGAGAAGCAGTTTAAAATTGTGAAGTCGTCAACATCCACCAAATGACATCAATTAACGACACACAATGAGGGGATGGATCATGGCTAGGCCCACACCAACCACCTAAGTACGATTAGTACTTAGTACGATTAGTACTTAGGATGGGGTCTCATGGAGGGGGGCTTCTTAAAGAATAGAGTTGGAACTACTGAGATTTTTTAGGAATATTTTTAAGTTGGTAGTCCTATTAATTGTGTATTGCACTTCAACTTAAAAATTTAAGCTCCCAAATTTAAGGATGTTGGCAATCCCATTTTAAGTTTAAACTTCTAAATTTAAGCAAAAATGGTTGTAAATAAATTTGCTTTTCCTTTTAAAATTCATATGATTATTGAGTGACATAAAATATTCCTAAGTTGGTGGGGCAATTTCTAGCCCCACCCCATTTTCGCCTGCTTAAAATTACAAGGCTAAAAAGTAAGGGCTTCTGTTTTTTGGGAAAAGATTCCAAATGATCCTATGGCAAAAAAAAAATTCTTCATGAGACCACCTTTTTCTTAAAAATAGAGCTTAAGCCCCCTCCATGGGACCCCTGCCTTAGAGTGTGTCGGTTAAGCCCAACTATATATTCCTAGTTCTCATTTTGTACATCATTCCAAACACTTTATCCTACTAGAACTCATTCAACAAAGAGAGAGAGAGAGAGAGAGAGAGAGAGAGAGAGAGAGAGAGAGAGATACTTTCATCAGGTTACAATTCGTTTTGCAGATTTACAATCTACAATGGGCTTCAATTTAGATGGTGGCCCGAATATTTACATGCCCTTGTCACACTAGGCATAACCTTAATAAAAACAAATTTACAGCCTTTATTATAGTAAACTTGGACAAATATGTATTAGCAATTCAGAGGGGCAACCTTGTTAAGGTCCCATTACATCATTTCAAATAGGGTGCCAACTGGAATTAAATGTCAAGAGGGTCGATTGAAATTAAGACAATAAATTATTGAACCAAATGTTTCCAAGAAATATCATAACAAGTAGTATCAAGAGCTATCATTTGGGCCAACAATTTTGTTTCTATCATAACTTCCAAACTATCGTAAAGTTTGGTTTGGGGTTTTGAGGAATGTATTAGACCTTCAAGGTAAGTTTTATGAAAATTATTGATATTTTATGTTTTTTCATAAAATTATTTGATAGGCCTCAATTTTCAAGAAAAAATTAAACAATTTACATTATTGAAAAGCTTATTAAAAATTAGATAGGGTTAGTCCTTTATAAATGATTGTTTTTTATTAAAAAAACAGCGTTAACTAAGGCGTCGACCCTTAACATAGTCAGAGACTATCAAAAAGACAAAACAAACCAAGGAAGCAAGCCCCTTTACAACAATGTCAGATCAAAAAACAAACTAGACCCAACTTAAGGAGGGGAAGAGACACCCAAGCCTTGAGAGGGAGAGGTTGGGACAAGGGGGGAGGACCTTCCCTTCCGCCTACGACGAACCACAATCCAAATGATACAATCATTAGGACCAAGAGAGAGATCAGGTGGAAGTGATTCAGCAGAGTTGTGATCAGAAGTAGCTACAGAGTGTTGCTGTAGAACCACAACAAGAAGCTAAGAAACAACGGCAGATTGTTGCAAGGGTGCAGAAATAGGCCGTCGAAGCAGAGCAGCACCAGAAGTAGGCTCAACAATAGTAGAACAAGGATGTTGAATAGCAGTGAGAGGATCAATAGAAGGTTTAGTAACAGTGAGAGGCTCTTCATCACAGGAGGAAACATCATCCTCATGAGAGGAACAAGTAGAATCCAATGCATTGACAGTCAAATGTTCAATGGTGGCATCTTTCCACCAAGTAGCAGCACCTTTGTGACGAGGAAGGGAACAATCAGAAGCACGATGCCCCGTTGGGAAGCATTTTTGACAACGGAAGGGCAAGCCCTCATAATCCAATGGCCGAGACCAAGGCCTATCCCCAACCATAAGAACAACATCCTTGGAGAGAGGCGAGGAGATGTCGATGTCGACTAACAAGCGAGCAAAGGTAGAGTGCTTATTAAACATAAATATATCATTTAATTTAATGATCAAAGTTTAGTGAAAATTTTCATAAATTTATTCTATTGGTTATAATGTTTGGAATTTCTCAAAAAAAAAAAAAAAATTGAAAAGATTATAAAAAGATAAGTAGGGTTAGTTCTTTGAAACTATTTTTCTTAATAGTTCTTAAAATAAAAATATAATTAAAACCATGTCAATCCAAACATACAAATTTTAAGGACCCGTTTTATTTTCCACCCTCTAAAATTAAAGAAATAATTCCACAGACAAAAAATATATATATTTCATCAAAGATAAATTGTTTGACCCATTTGTAAAGTCTTTAAATAAGGGTTTGGCTAAATTTATAAAGGAATTGTTATCAGAATTATAGTTAAAGTCCGAAAGAAACCAGCAAAGTGGGTACAACCCTAACAAACCAAATCAAAGGATAGGAGAACCTTTTAAAGGTCAAGAATCATGCCTACCAATTATAAGAATTCATAAATTTGATGGTAGAAATGTAATTTCACATATGAGACTCATAGAACAACAATTTAAACTTCACAATATACCAAATTATACTATGATTGACATAGCCTTACAATATTTTGAGTCCGAAATGTTTAGTTGGCAATAATTGAATAAACAATTAGACAATGTTCTATGAAAAAACATATATTGGAAGCTATTTTACCCAACTCAAAAATTTATTTCCAAAAACCTCACAAAATAATCTATAAAAGAATAAGCTTATTATGTCACCTAGTTGTGAGAATCATGAATCAATGCATTGTATGTGTAGAAAACTATTTATATCACCAAACAAATCAAATGACATTAAAAAGGTCTCATATTTTTTAATATTGAACTCATGCTAATAAAGATCAAATATAAGGTCAATGTTGGAAAGAATGTCTTTATTTAAGAATGCATAACCTACTCTATTTACTAGATTAAATTTCATTTAATTTTTGTAGTAAAAAATGCTAAAAACACTAAAAACTTTTTAAAAAGAACAATTTGCATTTAGCTTCTCCTGTAATGACATCCATGCATAAGGCTAGTCAAGAAAGTTTGTTTTTCATTCAAATTGCGTGCTCTGTGATGCACCCAACAATCTAATAATTTGCATTACATTTTTTTTTATCTTATCCCATATACATGGTTTTCTTTAGATGCTTTCAAATATATGTTCTATTGACTAGTATACCTAATTTCTATGATTTCACCTAAGGTTTTTTTGGTTTCCATTGGTATAGCTCCTCAAAACACAAAATCATATAAAAACAGCTTACTAATTCATGAAGCGTTAGATGTGATTTGCGACTCAAGAAGTTGATAAGATGATCTTAGTTGTCTTATTTCCTCAGTTTAAGGAAATTTTCAACAAAAAAATTTACATTTGCAAGAATGGGCCAGATTCCTTGGTTTAGGCCACAACTGAAATTTCATTATTCTAAGCATACAAGGTCTCAAAACTACATGACAGAAATAATGCAGATTGTACTGCAAACATGACGGAGTGGATGGGCAAAGCCCAATATCTTACTTAGGTGTTTGTGGAGTCCTTTACCGCAATATTCTCTTGTTTAGAGAGATATAACTCATAGATCTCTACTACCAATCTTGGATCCTTGTCCACTAACTCATGGTACTCCTCTCTTGTAGTCAAGGTATGCATGTTCTCAATAATCAATGATAGTGCAGCCTCGCGAAGATGTTTGGCATTATGTTGATGAGCGAAGGCAAAGTTCATTATGGCATTGTCATCGTTCACCTTGGAGGTTATGAATTTCTCGCATATAGTTTTAAGATGCTTCACCTGATATTTCTCTGCTAGCACTAGCAAGTCACAGGCCATGTGCTCATCTGGAAAAATCGAAACCTCAGCTGTGTAAAGATAATGTACAAAAGAACGGAGTACTTCATACTTAAAATCTGTAATCTTGATGATGCCACTCCTGCTCTCCTCCATTTCATTCTCCAGCATTGCTTTAAAAACAGGAGACTTGCTGATCTAATTGATCAGTCAAATTTGTAATGAGAATCAGGAAAAACTTCAAAACATAGCCAAATCATCCATCTAGACAATATCATCTATCACAATTATGACAAAGCATGCATATAAATAATCTTTAGATAAGATACGTTGATTTGTAGCTAAAAGCATAATGAATTACAATACTGATTCAAACATATGGCAGAATAATAACGATTTGGATGTATCAAATGATCATCATCAAACTAAACATTTTAGAGGTCTGCAACACTATTTATCTGCTATCCATTGACATTGTACCAAGTTTTTAGTTGCTGACCCTTCCATTCAAATCAGTAAAATTTAAACATAAATGAGCTGAAGAATCAATCTACAAATAAAATAAATTAATATCTAAAAATGCACAACCTCTCAAAACAAATTCACTAACCAAAATGACTGCACAGTTATTTCATCCATTATTTAGAAGAATTTATTAAGCATCTGTGGTGCAAAATTCTTCATAAAATCATAGAATGGGATTTATTTATAACAATTTTCCAATGCCAGCCTACTTGAGTTTGCTCTTGTATATTCCTAGTTCTCATTTTGTACATCATTCCAAACACTATCCCATTTTTTTAAAGCACAATTTAACTGCAACTTGGCAAAGCCATCTAGACCATTGACTTTAAAACCTTATTATTGCTGACTGATGATATTCTCAATCTGGTAGTAGCCCATTCAACACAAAAAAATGGTAAATTAGTTTCACCAAGTTCCTTCTTTAACTGATACAATTCGTTTCGAAGTATTCCAATCTACAATGACCTTCAATTTAGATGGTGGCACAAATATCTATATTCTCTATGTTGTTGTGGTTCTACATCTGATTCAACAGTTGGCACTTTAGCAGAAAAAGATCCTACAGTCAGTTTTCCGATTTCCCTATAAATTTAGTGTACTGACATGCTATGAATCCTTCCTTTGATTTATCAAGCATGTAATGGTTCACTTCCTTTCTAGAGATATAATTACACAGAGATTGCAGCCTTTACAGATCATTATCCAAGATAGCATAGAAAGGAAAATAAAATGTTGCTAGATAGTTTGCTTTGTAATCTGACTGCACTTCTATGTCGTAATTTTAGTTTTAGTTTTACGCATGGCTCAGAAATACATTTCCCTGATCTGGATTTCTAATTTGTTAACAATAGCATCTAGCGCTTCGCAAAAAAAAATACAGCAAGCATGTGAAGTCCTCCATTACTCTAATTGTGTCCTATTGACTTGTTAACTGGGGTTATCCTATATGGTTAAAATAGAGCTCACCTCATATGTTTTGGTAAATAATGCTGAAAGTTTCTTTTAACATTGGGCAACTATAATGTAAATTGCATTAATACAATATATAATATATTTAACCCCACTATTATAACACATTAATAATTCAAACAATTACAAACTTCAACTATTTTTAAAACAATGCATACATAGAACAGAGAGATAAGGGGCTTGCATGACCTAATAAGTTCTGTTATAGACATTCAAAAAATTACAATATATATTAAACAGCAACTGCAAGTGTACTGAGTAGTGCAAGTTACTAAGCTTGCCAAGATCATCTCTGAATGCCTGCCTTACTAGTCTTGAAGAAAGCTCTCTTGTATTAATCAACACACACAACCATACAGCCTTTGCCGATGATCACAGCCAATGTGGCTTACCCAATGTACAGAGCTCTCTCAACTGATATGAGTTTGATACCACCTTTGCCTTCTTTCTCAGGCAGCTCAACAGGACCTGAATATTCTCAGGCAAATCAGGGGACCAGACACAGCTGCCAACACCAATGCAGCAACATGGCATGAGAATGATGGTCCTGGGCTAGCATAGACTTGTTGGGTGGAGTGGCATTGAGAAGAGCTTAGCCTGGAGCAAGCCAAACAAGAAAGGCAGACCAAATATACAATCAACAGCATCCCTATCACTGATACAATAGTTCATATATGTCAATTTTCACTCTCAATTTAACTTCTCAAAATTTTCACAGTTCCAAACTCTTCTCACATTATATAATGAGGATAAATAGGGACAGTAAGTTTTGTTACAAGGATGTCTAGCTTAAAATGTTAAGAGAGAATTGTTCCACTTGTATGGCTTAGAATTAATACAGGACACCATACATGATCTGAATTTCTTCAAGTGATAATTTTATGAAACTGATATTCACTGGCTATCTGCGACGGTGTTGTTGATTCTGGCACTGAAATAACCTTGCACAGGTAAATTGTAATGCCGTAAGTCACTGTGCAAAGTTGTGAAGCAATATAGAATTACAAGAATGAAGATCATGGATAATTCAGTGTGGTGCCTTCACTTTCTTGTCTGAAAAGGTGTAATGTTAAGGGATTGGATAAATTCAATTGTCTTGCATGAGTTATGTTGATGGGTGTTTTATGACCACACCAACACAGAATAAAAATGCCAAAGACACTTTATCCTCTCCTGAGCAAAATCGCCTTTTATGCTAAGATTGCAAAAGTTCATAAAAGTGATTCCAAGGTTCCTACACGAACTTGCAACTATATGATGGATATAGCTCGTTTGGTATGAAGTATGCTTGTAATCCAAGGAGGGCATACGCTTTTGTTGTTCTTTGATCACAATGAGGATTTGGAATGATGCACTCTCCAAGAACAAATAGTACGAAAGATATAGCAATGGTGGTTGTCTTTTTTAGATCTTGGATCACGGAATTCAAAAAAATGAAAAAAAGGATTGGGTTAGGAATTCTACTCTAGTCCTAAGAATTCAAGAGATGGTGAATGATTGTGTAAATCAAACCACACTTAGGTTCCCCCAAAGAAACAACTAGACAAAGTGGGTGCAATCTTCAAAGGTTGTGCTTATAATTTTCATACCTTAAATAACTACCATCAAAATGAACAATATTTATCTAAGGATAGAAGTTAAACATCCACAAAAAAAAGCTTAGACTAACCTTACACAATGTAAAGAAATCATCTATCCATCAAAGGTACGAGCAAAAGGATTTTACCACTAATCAACACTATCAGGTCTTTCATTCACTAAACAACTTACAAAGAAACAAATTCTATTTTTATTTTGAAGGATAGGAAACCATGCAACTTCAAGACAACACAAATATTAACCAAATAATCAATGAATGAATTATTATTATCTTGGCAGTATTTCAGCAACAATTTCATAAAATCACTCCGTAATACAAATGAAGGGGGTAAATCCCTTTATATAGGCCTTCAAAAGGCAATGAGAGAAAACCCTAATTAGGGTTTCAAAGTAAATGACCACCTTTTATGCAAAAAGAACTAGAGTAAAGAACTTCAAGACAACACAAATATTAACCAAATAATCAATGAATGAATTGTTATTATCTTGGCAGTATTTCAGCAACAATTTCATAAAATCTCTCCGTATTACAAATGAAGGGGGTAAATCCCTTTATATAGGCCTTCAAAAGGCAATGAGAGAAAACCCTAATTAGGGTTTCAAAGTAAATGACCACCTTTTATGCAAAAAGAACTAGAGTAAAGAACCAATAACTAGATGTCAAATGAGCATCAAACAACTCATTATCTAGAAGTAGGCGTCCCTTATCTCTCTCTTTGTTGGCAAACTCAATGAACCTGGACATCACTATCTCGAGTTCATCTACAAAGACACTTGGAGTAGTCTCATGCTTGTACTCCATGACTATCATTACCTCCAATAGGATTATTTTATCAATTGGGTATCTTGGTAACCGAAGAGGATTGCCATCAAACCCTTGGACTCTAATATACGTGAACCTAGGAAATTGGATGAACCATGCGCCATTCTTTTCCACCAATTTTCTAGCCTCTGAGGATAACCTCTTGTGAAAACCTCCTTGCAAACTCTGAACAATATGCATTGAAAATGCATCGTTCACTCTCCTAAAATGAATAGTGTTGGTCAATTGTAGCTGAGGAAAGCATTAATATACTTTGAACTTTCCTTCACCTAGTCCAATCAGTACCTAGCATATGCGCATGTTGACATGGGTTTTGTGACCACGTGCAACACAGAATAAATTTTTCCAATGGTCACTTTACTCTCTCTTGATCAAAGTTCAATTGCATGCTAAGATTGCGATCAATTCAAACAATTGACTCCAAGGTTCCGATTATGCAGTGGACGTGACTCAGTTGGCTTGATGTGAAATGCTGGTAATCAAAGGGGACTTACATTTGATCATTCTTTCACTTCTTTGTTGTGGCTGGAACTTCATCATCAGATA
This sequence comes from Cryptomeria japonica, assembly GCF_030272615.1. Classification (NCBI taxonomy): domain Eukaryota; kingdom Viridiplantae; phylum Streptophyta; class Pinopsida; order Cupressales; family Cupressaceae; genus Cryptomeria; species Cryptomeria japonica. The sequence goes on from NC_081414.1 coordinate 155,109,043, forward strand.
TAGCAATTTTGTGATGCTCTACTTTGAATGAACTGAAATTAAAAGGGAAAGGGTTTATGAAGACTAAGCTAAATCTAAGAACATAGGAGACAATGATTGCTTAAGTGAAATCAACCACACTTTGTTTCACCAACTTCGTACAACTACACAAAGGTGGTGCAATCTTCAAAGGTTGTGCAAGAGATTTTCGTAACACCAATAACACCATCATAGAACAATGTTCATCCGATGATCAAGTTAAACTTTCACATAAAATGGCTTAGACTAACCTTACAATGCAAGTAAAAATTATCTATTTGCAAAAGGTATGAGCAAAAGATTTCACTATTAACAATATCATCTATCTCGTTCATCTAAATGCTTGGAAAATAAAATTCTACCCTAAGTGAGGAAGTTGAAACCATGCAAGTTTTGAAAATTAACATAAGTGGACACCATCAAAGAACAATGTTTCATTGTTATTATCTCAATAACTTATCACAACAATTTCATACAAATCTCCCTGCTTTACAAATGAAGGGGCCACCCCCTTATATAGGCCTCCAACCTTGATTACATGCAAACCATAATTAGGGTTTGACCCAAAAGATTCCACACACATGATGCAACAAGGTGGGAATAAACATTAATGACCCATTATGCCCATTATCAATTAATTACATTCCTACCAAAAAATGGCGTCCGTAAAGCATTAAATAACCACTACATTCAAAAGTGCCCACTATGCAATAAATGCACCCTCATGCAAAAGATCGCCCATTGTGCAATAAGTGTGCCATCACCTCCAAATTCACCCATTGTGCAATAAATGTGCCATCACCTCCAAATTCGCCCAATGTGCATTGAATGCACCTTCACTTCCAAGAATATTGTAGCCGCCATGTATTAAGCATGCCACTACTCGGTCAAGATGTCCACTAGCAATAAATGCACCATCATGTTACCTTTCGCTCAATAGATTCTCGCCATGCAAATGGACCTTGCCATCATAGGAACTTTTATAATTTCCTGACTTGTGCTTCATTAATATAGAATATTCTCTTTGCATGTCACCAACTCATCCTTTACAAGAAAATTTCCATTCTGGGCTCACAAAAGACACTTTGGAAGATTTTCCTGCCTTGGAAGAATTATAACAATCTTTTCCACTTCTGAAGGATTCTTGTATGTCTGGAATTCAAGGAGAGAAAATCTTTCTACATAGATTTTGTCCTTAAGGAAAATTTATGTGCACACTTCATCCTGTAGGGAGGATTTTTCATCAACTAACCACTTCTTCCACACCTAAGAAATTTTATCAACTTGAGTCTTGGAGAGAGAAAATTCTCTCACAGTGAATTTTCTTCATGCCTTGAAACTCTTCACCTTGGGTGCATTTCTTCCCTGCAGAAGGAATTTTTTGAAATTTTGAAATTTTCCTCCCAGATCATGTTTTTTCATTTTCTACTTGTCCTAGAGGAATTCTGGAAAATTAGAATTTTCTTTCTTGATGTCGTTTTGGCGTCCATTCCTTTCCTAGAGCACATTTTCTCCATGGTGAAGGAATTTTGTTGTGGAGGAAAAATTCCTCCTTAACCTCATTTTGGTGCCCAATCTTGACCTTGATTCGACTTTACCCTTGAGGAAGGAATTTCTTCAATCCTAAGCCAAATTTCACATTTTCCAAGAATTCTATCTTGAAGGAAGGAATTTCCAACACTTAATCAATTTTTCACCTTCCTAGAATTTCTTCATCTTGGGTGTAATTTTCTCCTTGGGAAGAAATTTTTGATCAATTCATCACCTTTCCTATTTGTTTAGGAATTTTTTCCATTTTGAGCTCTAGAATTCAGGAGAGAGAAAATTATTCCTCTGAGCCAATTTCTCCTTCATCTTGAAATTTCTTTATCTTCTGGTGAATTTCCATGCCTGAGAGAGGAATTTTGATTTTCTTCCTTGACTGGGATTTTCATGCCCCTCTTCCAATGCCAATTTCATCACATGGAGGAATTCATCACCCAGAAGGAAATTCCTTCCTTACCCCTATCTAGCACTCCTCTCCTAAATTGGGTGTTGATTTGACCCTCTGGAGGATTTTGCCATTGGAGGAAAATTCCTCTATACCACCTGTTTGGTGCCATGCATCCTTACTTGGGTGTTGAATTGACCCTATGGAGGATTTTGTTCCTTCGAGGAATAATCCTCCAGGACCTCAGTTTAGCGCTCATCCCTCTAGTCTAGGCACTAGAATGGCATGCTGCAGGAATTTTGTCATGGAGGAAAAATCCTCCATGACCCCATTTTGGCACTCACGCATCCATCTTGGGCGCTAGAAACACGTGGTGAAGGAATTTTGATCAAGGAGGAAAATTCCTCCATGACCTCACTTTGGAGCCCTCCACCTCTGCCTGGGTGCTAAAACCATGTTGTGCAGGAATTTGGGTATGGGAGGAAAATTCCTCCACAACCCCCTATTTGGCGCCCATACACATGACTTGAGCACTAAACCTTGCATATGTGGAGGATTTTGGCATGAACGAGCTTTCCTCCATTGGGTCACTTTAGCGCCCATGCTATTCTTGGAATGCCTTTTCCATGGGGTGAAGAATTCGTGTTTAATTTTCTCCAGACTTAGCCATTTTTTGCTCTTTCCAGATTGGGATGCCAATTCAAGGTTGAAGTGATTTTCTTTGCCTTAGAAGATTTTTCAAGCTTTTCCACTTTAGGAAAGAATCTAGACTTAGCCATTTTTATGATCGACTATCTGCTTTTTCCATTTTCCAGATTTAGACAAATATTCTCAGGAATGTTCTACCTTTAGTGTTGGGACCTCTACCTGTGAAGAACCTGCCAAAAATAGACTTAATAAAAATAGTAAGTATTTCCAAACATCATATTAGGGCAAACTGGGACAAGGTGAAACTAAAAATAGAAACTGCTAATTATAGTAAGTTTGATTTTTGGCAAAATACAGACAATCCAAGAGGCAATGAAATTCCCTAAAAAATAGGAACTTTCTAAAAATAGAAAGTTGCTCAAAATTCGCTCAAATTTTACTGGTAGCTTTCCTTGAAAGGTCTTGATTTCATTGCAACGTTCAGCTTTTCCAAAACCCTAAGGAAAAGATCTCAAATCTAACAACGTTCAGCTTTTCCAAAACCCAAAGGAAAAGATCTCAAATATAAGTCTGAAGGACAAAACCCTAAAATAAACCAAATGAGTTCCAAACTTAGCCAAATTTACTCAAACGACTTGCAGACTTGATCAAATTTCACCAAAATACTTGCAGACCGGGGAGATCGAAGGGATTGTTGCGAAAAGACCTGGAGAAACACAACCAAAAGACCAAGAGAACCTAAAAAGTAGGGGGTCCCCATTTGCAATGGGGCAGTGTGTGAGAACATCACAACAACGCCCATCATACCTCTGAATTCTGGCGATCAAGTAAACTAAGTATGAACTCATGTAGAAAGAACGAGATTGCTCCAAGTTCCTTAGTTGCTCATCCAAGTTGTCACTTATCAATCTGGACCAGTCTATAACTCTGATTCCCTGTAGAACTTTTGCAATGTAGAAGAATATCTATGGTTCATAGGCATAGGCATGTTGACTTCCCATGAGTGTGTTCATCATGACCACTAAATCATTGTACTCCTGCTTGAAGTCCATTATGATGAATTGTTTTGGCAATTTAGAATGATGAGGCTTAGGCTTCTCCATCCACTTGCAATTGACAATAGTTGCACATTCATCTACTCCTACATGGTAGAACTTCCACGTTTCTCTTTATTCTTGTACTCCATAGAATGATATGTATTGATTCCAAATGCCTTTGAGATTGCTCCTGGAGTGAGGTTAATTATAACTTGCCATCAAGAGCTGAGATCATTCTCCTCTCTAGGTTGCAATGTTTCACACATTCAACGATCAATTCTGGACACTGGATGGACAGAGGCAATCCAGCTACATGGACAATTCCACTCTGGACTACTATTCGCACCAATGTTGAAGGAGCCATGCCATCATGCCCAAACATCCTTCACCTAAAATCTTCTAAGTTGAACATCCCAAAGTTGATGTCGCCAACATTTTCCCACTTCGATTGGATTTTGAATTCGGGAAGAAATCCTTTCATTTCCTTCTTGATCAGCGCCTTTTGGACTCAACCGTGACCTTGACTTCCGCCATTCAATTTCCTGGAATTCCAAGGATAAATAATGTTAAAATCATTTCTTTTAAAACTTGGAAATTTTATTAATCCACCCTATGGTATAAACTTTCATTGCAAGGATTAATAAAATATAAATTCAAAATTCTTGACTGCAAGGAAAAATGAACAAGTCCATAGCGTGATTTTGGTTGGAATGACTACATACCTAGAATTCCAAACTCAAAAAATAAATAAATAAACAACTAACCTTGCCAAAAAGAATTCCAAGATAATAATAATGAAGAAAAACACCTTGGTCAATTCGCCCCAAATTCACCTTCTCAAAGTCGCACCTACTCTTCTGGCTGTGGCTGTGAATTCCCAAGTTGTGAGGTTAAAATGAATTACCAATTTACCTTTATAGGCAATATTGCCTCGCACCTCTTTGTCTTATTGGTCAATTAAAGGGGAAAACAATCAGTTTCATTTAGGGTTAGCCAATTTTATTCAAAAAAATAATTAATAATTAATTATTTCTCCATGTATGGACCCCATGCTCTAAAATTATTAAAAACGCATTAAAATATTAATTATTTCATGTCCCACGTTTTATTTCTTCCTTGGGTGCACTTTTGCTAGGGAGAAGGATTTTTCCTTGTGGAAAATTCCTCCTTGGAGTGGAATTTCCACTCTTGGGCGCACTTTTGGCTTGGAGGAGCATTTTTCCTTTTCGCCAAATTCCTCCTTTAATGAGCATTTCCACTCTTGGGCGCACTTTTGTGCTGGAGGAGGATTTTTCCTCTTCGCCAAATTCCACCTTCGATGAGAATTTCCACTCTTGGGCGCACTTTTAGGCTGGAGGAGGATTTTTCTCTTGTGCCAAATTCCTCCTTTGATGAAAATTTCCACTCTTGGGTGCATCTTTGGGCTAGAGGAGGATTTTTCCTTTTCGCCAAATTCCTCCTTCGATGAGAATTTCCACTCTTGGGCGCACTTTTGGGCTAGAGGAGGATTTTTCCTTTTTGCCAAATTCCTCCTTCGATTAAGAATTTCCACTCTTGGGCACACTTTTGGGCTGGAGGAGGATTTTTCCTTCTACACTCACTTCTTTACACTCTATATTTCATCTTCGTTCTACTAGAGTTGAACCTAGATATCTACCCCACATACAGTCAACATTCTAATGTTTTCTAAAAATAGAAACTGTTAAAAATAGAAGGTTTTGTCCAAACGCGAAATTAGGTCAATCGGGGCCACAGTGAAACTTTCTAACAAAAAATGCTCAAATTTCATTGGTAGGCCCTTTGAAGCATAAAGTTTTGTCCAAATGTGAAATTAGGTCAATTGGGGCCACAGTGAAACTTTCTAAAAATAGGCATTGCTAAAAATAGAAAGTTCTCAAAAAACACTCAAATTTCGCTGGAAGGCCCTTTGAAGCAAAAAGTTTTGTCCAAATGTGAAATTAGGTCAATTAGGACCACGATGAAACTTTCTAAAAATAGACATTGCTAAAAATAGGAAGTTCTCAAAAAACGCTCAAATTTCACTGGTAGGCCCTTTGAAAGATTCTCTTTTCAACACAACCCTTTCCTTTCGAAACTATCAAGACAGAAACCCTAAAAATTGATGACACTCTAAACTTGGAGATATTTAGTTTTATTTGCATTACCTTTCACCAAACCACAAAGACACTGCCAAGAGACCTAAAGCAAACAATCAGGTGAAAAAAAAGAGGGGGTCCCCATTTGCAATAGGGCGATGTGTGAAAAGGTCACAAGTAGATACTCCATGCTCCCTAAAATGTTCAAAATTTCTAAATTGCAGTTATTTAATTTTCCTAACCAGTTCAACTCATCTAAATGCTAGTCGTTTGAACTCCTTAAAAAATGGAACTTACCTGAATGCAAGTTTCTTGGAATTCCTAGTACCCTACTGCATTATGCATTTGTCTCCATTTAATTACAATCCTTTTACACATTCATGGTCTCCTTCTTCCTTGATTTTTGTAATGTCTTTAACTTTTTAACTTTTTCTCTGTTATGGAACTACCAGATTTATGGAAGGATAACCCCCAGCCTGCAGCAAAATTGTGTAGGCCCTCAGTGATAAAAAGCTGGTCACAAAGATAAAGACAGTTATAAGTGAAGGAATACACAGCCTACCTATGAGGCGTTAACCTTAGGTGATTATCCAATCCACTTTTAGTTGATTCTCGTATAAATGTTTTGGTCTATTTAAATGGTATATTCCTGGCTAGAAACTTTAGAGTCAATTACATCGCTTTTCTCCTGTAGCATATCAATAACTTGAAAACAAATGCAATGGCCAAAATAAGTAATAGCATGTCCCCTTTACTGCTTACAGAGAACCAGCAACATAGATGATAATGTGAGCCCTCCGCTATAAGTAATCTTCCTCCTCCAAACAATAGACAATAAGTGGTCCATTTTGTGCATTGCGAACATTTACAGGCCTGTTAATAAATATGGGAATTGCCTGAGCCATTATATCTTTAATAATTATTTCTCAAAAGTTATCCGATAGCAGGAATCAATTTAGTTCAGTTGTGAACCACTTAAATAAGTAGCCCACTCTCTCCTTTCCCTTATCAGGAAATTTATTCTTGAATATACAAGTTCAATGAAAACATATGCCTTCATACTTCCCTCCTCCATTGATCTTTTAGAACGTTGTAAGATGGACAGAAGAAAAGTAGTTTTCTATAAAAAGAAAGTCAAAAAACACACTTCTTAAAAAGAAATATAACAAATGTTATTAACAATTGAGTAGCAAAAAAATGCAAGGTTACATGTGTGCATAGGTGCTACCATGCATGCATATGAAGAAGAGAATTATGAACACAATCCCACTTAATCTTGACAAAAGAGTTACTACAAATAGTAACAAATAACATAGAAATTAGAATTTAACCTAGAAAACCGTTATGATAAAAAATCCAGAAATCAATATCAACATACAGATTTTATATACAGTAAGAATATTCCAATAAAATAAGAATCGAGCCTGTTCTATTCAATAGATATTCAACATGCAGAAGTTTCAAGTAGCAACACAACTACCAATTTCTTGGAACAATCCCTGCAGCAATTACCTACTACAAACCTATCATTTTAACTCTAAATCCAATAATTATCCATGCAACTTAAGTGCCTTAGTTCAAGCAAAAACAGAATAAAGCAAAAGCCACCTCCCTGGAACAACATGCTTTAAAAGCAAACTTGAGTTGTAAGTTATGGCAAACTTGCAACATAATCAAATCCCAACTCCCACAAAACTAGGAATTAACTTATTGGATGATTTCAATTATTACCTAGAAAAGTGCACCCAACTTCAGCTATCTTAAGTGAGTTGCAATGTTTGCAAGACTTGCAAGGTATATGACACCCATCTAACCTAACATTCTCCCACTTGTAATATGCATTGCAAAAGGATTTACAAAATGGATGAACAGCAAGTGGTAGAAATACCCATAGCTAATCTACACTGACAGGATTTCTTGATGCTCCTTGGCTTCATCAAGGAATATGCAATATTATTCTTGGTGATAACCCTCTTTTCCTCCACCATATCAACGTGTTTTGTTCGTTCATGAAGCATAGGGCTCGTGGCCAAACAAATAACACTTTGACTATCATTGTTAATCCAAACTATATCATGTCTCAAGCCCCACATTTAAACATAGACCTTGAAGCCACACTGCCTCTTTACAAATGTGAGTATTTGCTGTGTACTCATCTTTTGTAGTCCAAAAAACAACCACAATTTTTCTCTTACTCATCCAACTCACTACACCAAATAAGTTAAACACAAACACTATTGGATCTCTCACTATCAATGGCATCAATCCATTCTACACCCAAAAAACCCTGTATATTTAACACCTTACCCAAACTAGGTCCTCCTTGGTAGCAAATAGAATGCTTTGAAGGGCCCCAAAGATATTTGAAAACCCTTTTAACAGCAACCCAATTTTCTTTCCCTGAATTGCACATAAATTTGCTCAGGACTCCCATTGCTTGGACAATTTATGGACTTGTAGAAACCATCACATAAATAAATCTTTCAACAAAACTAGCATATGGAATATGATCCATATCCTCTACCTCGTCCTCTGACCTGGAACATTGTTCCACTGACAATTTAATTCTATTAGGAATAGGAACATTCACTAGCTTACCATCTTGCATTCTAAACCACTATAATATAGAGTAACATGCTTCTAACTCAACCAAATTTGATTGTTAGCTCAATCTCTTTGTAGCACCATTCCAAGATGAATGTTGTATCAAGCTGAAGTGAAGTTGACGCTTAAGAACCTTACCGAAATCCTTATTGTTACCGATCAACATATAAACACATAAGATAATTGTTTAGCAACTTGCTTCAAGTATACACAGCAATCAAAGTTAGCTCTATCAAATCCTGACTTCAAAACACAAATATCAAACTTTCGACACCACATCTAGGAAGACTATTTCAAGCCATACATGGGCTTTTTCAACCTACAAATCAGATTTTCCTTGCCCTTTGCCACAAAGTGCTGAATTGTTCAATATTGATTTCCCCCTCCAATCCCTATGCAAAAATGTTAGCTCAGCATCATTTTCTCAACCTTCTAATCGTAAGCAATTGCCATGAATAATAACAATCTAATTGAAGTTAATTTTTCAACATGTGATAAAATCAAATATACCTTAGCACCCAATCATGCCTTGTATTAAACAACCTTTCCATCAAAGTCAAACTTCTTCTTGAAGATACATTTGTATCCAACATGTTTCCCTCCTTCAAGCAACTAAACCATATATCAAGTCCTATCTGTTTCTAAAGCAGCCATCTAGGGCTTACTATCATTTGATTTTATTAGCTCTCTCATAATTCTAAGTTCGTCAACACTAGTAAACAATGCAGAAATTCAATGAAAATCAAATACCTTACAAGTTGCTTCCATTGTTGCATTGACCTTAAGAGTAGAGCGAACAGATCCTTTACTTCCTTGTATGAATTTCTTTCCACTACTGGTCTTTTCTAAACATTTGGTTTATCCTCAGATGTTATTTCCTCAAAAATGGCTCAAACTGCACCATCTTTTTCTCTCCCTCTCTAGGTTGCACAATAGGAGAAGAAACAATCTCTCTATATATAATATTTCAACTGTGTACCACCTTCCTTGTCTCCAAATTTAAAAACTTGTATCTGTTGTGACGTTTTCACACATCACCCTATTGCAAATTGGGACCCCCACTTTTTGTTTTTTGTCTTAGCTGTTTAGGTTTAGTTGTCTAAGCTTGGCAATGATTGTAGGCTTTAACCTTTGCTTGTGAGGAGGATGATGTCTTGTCGGCCCAGGATAGCGTGAGTGTTGATGATGTTAATGTCTTGTCCGTAGGGTGTGGTCAGATTAGGAATTCAAGTTCCAAGTTTGGAATCCTTGATTAGGCGTTAGGACTGAGAATTGAGGTGTGAAAGTTGTCAATGTTGTCAATATTGCAAGATGATGTCCAAATTGCAAAAAATGATTGCAAAGTTGTCAAGGAGGATTGTCATGTGGATTGTTGTTTAAAAAGTACGAGTGTTGAGAGTGATGAAGTCTAAGGACGAGATGTTTTGACAAAGAGTATTTCTTGTCAAGGTCGGATACATGATAGAAATAAGGGTAAAAGTCTTTTACAAAGTATGAAATTTTGAAATTTGAATCGAGTCCTTGACTTGTGGAGGAATGCACCTTAGTTTGTCCTTCCACATTCAGGAAGTGTCCCTTGGCTTGTCCTTTACATAGGTGAAGCTGCGCTCCTCAAGTTGTCCATCTACACCAAGGAATCCGGCCCTATCTTGAGATTAGTCCATGGGCATACTCCAAATGCGTTCAATATGGGTAAATTAGTCCTTAGCACCACTTCATTTGCGCCCTTGATCATCATGAAGTGCATGGAGCACAGGGATGAAGGAGAGGCAACAAGGGCATGTTCCACACATTCAACTATGACAAATTTCCAATGTTAAGATCAAGGAGGTACAACATCATAATTTCAAGGTGCAGCTTGGAAAGAGAACTTCACAATAATGTACAAAGTGGTGAAGGATGAAGGACTTCAACTTCAAAAGTGCAACATCAAGCATGGCAGAATTCCTTGTCTCTATTGCAATCCCGCCCTTAAGACATGAAATTTTCCTTTCCACATGGGAAATGCACTCAAGTGTTTGCAATAAAATTGTCTAAGTTCAAATCCAAAGAGGGCAGAATTCCTTCATTACCTTGCAATCTCGCCCATCAACTTGTAAATTTCCTCCTCACCTAAAAGATGCGCTCAATAATGTGCAAAATGAAGAACGAATTCAAGGCAACATAAGGACTTAAATGGAATCAAGGTCAAGTAGTCAAGTATTGACAAGCAGAGGAAGGAACAAATCCAGAGCAACATCGAGACTTCAAGGCTAGGAGGAAAGCAAAACCTATGTATGACCCACACTTTCAACATTGCAATACAAGGGATGACAAGTTCAAGTACTTCAAGAATGAGGATTCAACAAGGAGAGACATGAGACAATCTTGAATTTCCTTCGGAAATCCAAGAATAGGGGTCAATGCAAGAAGGTAATCCCAGTTCAGGATGTTGCACCATGGAGATACTCCTACATCAATGCAAGATCCAAGATGAAATGTTATATAAGGACGAAGTTCATAAGCAAGAAGATGAACTTGTGCAAGGAGATCAAATCTAGGCATCACGAGGTCTACATTAAAAAAACATCAACAAGATGGAGATGCAATACCACTACATGACTACACATGAAGATCAAGCATTCAACATCATAAAGGCAAATTCCCACATATGGAGATGAAATGTGAAATGAATAAGTGTGATCAAGTCATATAGTTTCAGAAGAGTTAATAAAAGTTAGAAAACTTGATCACCCAAAGGCGATAAAATTTGGGAATATGCCCCATCTCCTATCTTCGTCACATTGAGCATCTAGATAATGTTGATTATCAAGAGATATGCCTAAATCACAAACACTTTGTGATGATCTACAAGACAAGTTGAGGTGGCATCCTCTTCATCATCAACCACTCAAGTTGTGACAAGTTAGCATGTCTAAGTTCAATGTACTTGATTCATCTCATGAAGGAGCAAGTGACATGTGTCACTTTATCAAATATTGTTTATCTCACCTAACCTCATTTCCCATTGGTTAGAATTCAAGGACATGTGTCCAAATAATGTAATATTGTCATTGGCCATGATGAAGTTAGTTATAACTAACCCTAACTAGGGTTTTATCATGTAATCTTGGCCATTAATGAGAACTCTATATAAGGCTCAGCTCTCTCATTTGTAAAGGTTAATAGTTAGTAGCAAAAGAAATTAGCAGTTAGAGTAGAGTAGGAGGAAAGGAGATTGTTGCCAAGGCTTGTTGTAATGAACATACTATTTTCATTAAAGAGATGGTGGATTTTGGTGTGCTATTTCAATTTGTTGCATGGTCTCTACTTCTCATAGTTTAGATGTGTTAGATAAATGGAATATTTTATTGTTGATGAATGGTCAAACCGAACATTCATACCACTTGGAGTTTGTTGATTGCAAATTGCAGTGCGTGGTTAGAATTGTTAGACTAAACTTGATTTAAAGCTTAACTTCAATTACTATATGCTCGTTATTCATAACGTTGGTGTGCATAGGTGATATGAAAATCATTTGCTCATCCCTAGGAGATTGCACCATCTTTGTGTAGTTGTTTCCTCATGGCGAAGCAAAGCTTGGTTCGGTTGCACCAATTCAACAATCATTTCTTACATTTCTAGGATTAGATTAGATCTCTTAGCCCTTATCTCCTTTTATCTTTATTTTCAAAGTGAGTTAAGTAAGATTCCACATTCCAGCAATGTTCATAAATACAAGTCCCCTTGTGATTCCAGCAATATCACATCATACATCACTGAGTCTATCCTGAGCATAAATTCGATTGTTCGCATTGTAAACCTTGGAGTTGTCTCATTTGATCATATTATTTAGCATGTGAAGTTTCTTTGTTCAAGAGAGGATAGAATACTAGGTATTTTATTCTATGTTCAAGGTGTCCTAAAAAACACATCAACAGTATCCTTTCACACCTTCACTCTAGCAAATAAAGATACATTTCTCAACTTTAAAATTCACTTAAGACTTCTCCTTGCACACATGTGCATATTCATCACAACCAAAAACTTTGACATGTCAAAGAGAAGGCCCAAACCTCCTTCAAGGTTTTATCAACAAATGCTAATGTAGGAGATCTGCTGAAATGATGATAGCTAATATTATCTGCTTCTTCCTAAAACTTCATGTCCAACCTAGCACCACTAAACATTCCCCTAGCCTTTTGCATTGGCATCATGTTCATCCTTTCTGCAGTTCCATTCTACTAAGGGTTGCATAGAGTTGTCTTCAATCTAGCTATACCATTGTCCTTACAAAGTGTCTCAAACTTTGCAAAGAAAAATTCTCAAAAGTTGTTTTTTCCCAAAACCTTGATCTTCTTCTCAATTTGATTCTCCATGAGAGAGCCTTAAACTCCTTGAACCTCTAAAGGCCTTTGACTTCTGCCTAAATCATCAATTAATGAAAGTAATCTAGGACTTTGTTAATGAAGACCCGTTTCAAGTCCAAATACATCACTATGAAGCAAATTCAAACTTCCATCTAATCTTACAAAGCTCAAATTAAGTTTGCAACAATTTTATTTTCCATATATCCAATTTTCACAAATATCAAAATCCAAAGAATAGTCTTCAAGACCTAACAAATTTATCACCAATGTGACCCAATCTTTCATGCCACAAATTTGAAGGTGTCACAACGGTGATAACTTGATTTGTTTTCCTTGATGAACTTTTTGAATATTTTGAAAAAAATTCAAGTTCAAGAATTTGAGGTATCATTTGGATGATGCCTTGAAATTTTTCCTACCAACAACTCAAGGTATCACCTAGGCAATACCTTGAAATTTCTCTTTTCCAAAGCCTTGAGGTATTATGAAATTTCCTCTTGTCAACAACTATAAGTGTCACCGGGGCTCTACCTTGATGTTTCCTCTAGCCAAAACCTTGAGGTGTCACCTAGGCAAGATACCTTGGGGTCTCTCAAGCCCATAAGTTGTCACCTAGGCAATACCTTGCCCGAGGATCTTCATACAGACTCAAAAGAAAGCAACAATTTTCTTCATGCACTCCAAAATTTAAAAATTATATTAAGATACTGTCACTTATAACTGAAAAATGTTGGAATTGGCCTGGTATTTGTTTGAACTTTTTAGCACAAGACCTAGCAAGTTCTTGCTGAACACCCATTGTGCTAAAAATTCCATCAAAATATTCACCTAAGATCTGGCTGCTTTGGATGACCACTCTCTATGCTTGTGAAAAGATTAGCATTAAATGTAAGATCCCTCCCATTCAAGTTGAGGTCTACCCCAACTCAACGGCTGTGAATATAAAGGGTTGAGCTTGAGTGCAAGCCCACAGCAAACTGTGGCAAATGGATGGCTTCAGAAACTAACATCAAACATGTGTGCATGAGTCCCATATTGTTTGTATAACAGTCTTTTGACTTACAATTTTGAATATTTTCGCATTTTCATAACGTGTTCACAGGTATTTGAAGTTATAAGTACAACCGATGCAACTATGATAGTACTTCTATTTAGCATAACGTCTGGTGCTATTGAACACCCACTGTGCTTGTCGTCAGAGATTGTTCAAGAAAAATAAAAAAACTTTTGTTCTTAGATTTGAGGAATGGGGCATGGTGCATGGATTGGAATTTCAAGACACTCATCTGTCATGTCCCCTTTTCCAATAAGTTTCTGTGATGAACCGTAAGCCCATTTACCGTTTCCCAATTCCCATGGGCTTAGGCAAATGATACTAGGGAAACAACTTTATGAAATTTAAAGTGTGTTATGCTTTTATGTATTTATAAAGCAACCACTTGAGTGTTATCACAAGGTGGATCTCTAGAGTATGGATGTCTTTGTAATTAAAACAACTCTTTAATTTAAACCTCCTAAGTAGTGTTGGAAAAAGGCACTTTGAGAATTTGAAAAGTGCATTTTTTGAACGAAATTGGGGTACCAAAGGTCTATCTAAGCAAGGCAAATAATCAAAGGAGATATGCTTATTTTTATCAAATTCTCTTATATAGATTGGGCATCCCTTTCATCTATTACATCGAGGACAGAAACACTCTATGCCGGAGATTGGAAGATGGAAACCCACTGATTTACATCACTAGATTAGCAAACAAAAATAATCCTGCTTTAGATTCACACAATCTTGTCCAGAGATTGTATTTGAGCTTCAAAGATTGCAGGTTGCAATGGAGTTTGTTCATGGCCGAAATCAATGTTTGGGGTGGCTTACATGGTGCAAATTTTTTAGGTATTTGGGCAGCTTCCATGGTGTCATATTTCTGCTTTTGAGATGGCTTACATAGCACAAATTTAAGAGGTATTTGGGCGGCTTCCATGGTGTCATATTTCTAGTTTTAAGATGGGTTACATAGTGTAGTCACATAAATCTATCCAGTTTAATTAAATGAATATTTCATATTTATTTGATTAAAAACCCACTAGCCATCAGTTAATTAAATTAATATTTAATTAATTCATCTTCAAACATTCTCCTATTAATTAAATAAATTATTCAATTTATTTTAATTAATTCATTCAACCAGATTCACAATCAATTAAACGAATAAATCATATTTGTTTCATTTAATCCCCTTTTTCTTTTTTTAAATAAATTAAATAAAACATTTATTTAAATCATAAATCCCCCCCCCCCCCTTGCATTTTCCTACAAATGCAACTTGCACACATTTATTGAAATAAATGAATTTTATTTTAATTAAAATCTTATTTTCCCTCACCCACCAAATCCACTTGCATTCCTAAACCCCCTTCTAAATTCTTCTAAACCCTTCCTAATTAACCTAATCCATCCCCTAATTATTGTTACATTCTTGAGCAACTTTAAGTCACTTCTCAAAGACTCCAAAGTCTTTGAAAAGCATTTAATGTTTTATGTGTTCAACAAACTAACCTCTAAAGTCTTCCAAACCCACTAATGGCTCTTACATGATCATTAATGGCTCTTGCATAACCATTTATGGTTAATTCAACTTGCACTCATGTGTCTCCTCAAGCATTTATTGTTTTGACCATGGTTATCCCTTTTGCCTTTGCACAAGAGTTTATCCATTGGATAAAAGCTTTATTCTTTGAATAAAGATTTTATTCATTCAACCTAACCTTGACCTTAACTCCCAAATTAACTCTCAAGTCATGTCAAGCATTTAATGCTTATTCCCTTTCCTCTCAACCCTTCTCATGTTGACACTTGTCATCCTGGGATTGGGTTGAAAAGCCCTCACATAGATTGAATATCATTCAATCCTAACCCTTGTTGAGATTACTCAATCTCAACCATCCATTGCTCCATTTTTCCTATAAATAGAGCTCATTTCTTCGTAAGCCAGATCCTGAAAACTTGTATGCATCTAAGTTATAGAGAATTTTAAAGAGCATTTAGCATTAAATCACTAATATCTTGTTATTTTGGCCTAAAATAAATCATTTTAGCATCATACCATCTAATATTAGCTTTTATTCACATTTGCATAACATTTTAGAATAAACATTTCAATCTTGAGCCTCCATAAGCATCCATAGTGCAAAAAGCTGCTGAGAGCTACACTAGTTTGGAACTTGGAGAAGAGAGGAACAAAGGAGAAGGAGCTAAGAGCATGTTAGGAGGCATTTGGAGATGTCTCGTTCTATTTACTTTCCTAGTTAAATATTTCTTCATGTTTTTGGTGTCTCTTTTGATATGCCTGCTTAGATTAGTTTTTGAATGGATTAACACTAACGGTTTCTTGGGTTGTTGTGTGCTATTCCACCACAGGTTCTAGTCTAACCTTCCCCCATTTCGCAGAGCATCATTTGGTGAACTTGACGTGAATCCAAACACCCAAAAACATTTTTTTTAACAAAACTAACTTTTTGACTGTTGAGCTTGACACATAGGTCGTGCTTTGGCGCTTTTGATCGCGTTTTAGCGCTATTGCAATTTGATATTCTAGCGCTATTGTATTTACAATAGCGCTATTGTCTCAAATTTAGTGCTATTGCACGTATATTAGCGCTTTTGAGGCTTAAGTAGCTCATTTGTCTTTTTTAAGCGCATCTGGTTTTGCTGTTAAGATTTTGATTTTAGTGCTTTTGTTTTCTTTTTAGCGTGTTTGTGTTAAGTAGTGCTTCTGTTTTCACACAGACTAGCGCTATTGTAACAAAACGTTGTAAAAAATGTCATGTAACCGAGAAAATGAATTTCCTTAGGTTTGTAGAAGCCCACCATATGTTCGAATTTTCCTAACTATTCATTTCTTGTGCAGGTTTAAACTAACTCCCTTTGTTGTTTAAAAGTTTTAAAAAAAAAAAATTCATTTGGTGCTCTAAAACTGAATAGCACAAATTTCATTTCTTGCAAGTTAGGATCAACTTTGTTTTGGTGCTCTAAAACTGAACAACACAAATTTCATTTCTTGCAAGTTAAGATCAATTTTGTTTTGGTGCTCTAAAACTGAACAATACAAATTTGTTTTCCTTGCAAGTCAGGTTCATTTTATTTGGTGCTTAAAATCAACAAAGCAAAATTTATTTCTTGCGTCAAACTAAGAATTCACAATCCACACTTCCATTTTTGGGCAACTAAAAAGAACAATCAATTTGTCTTATTTTGCAAAACGATTTACTTCATGCATACGTGCTCTTATTTCAGTTGACCAGGATTTCAAATTCTAGTTTACGCAAACACATTGTTTTTTAAGTTAAAAAGAACATCATGGTTGTTGGAGCAACATCTCCAAATAGATAAAACATCATTGCAATGGCAAGTTAAAAAGAACAAGTGTATTTTGTGTTTGGCACACTTGTGCAAAAGAGTTTGTCGAGTGGTCCTACTTCTAACACACACTATCCTCTCCCTTGGCTTTCGTGGTCCTAGGTGCAAGAGAAAAATGTTAGTAACACTCAAGTTCTATCTTTTTAAGAGAGGCCTTCCAAGAGACACATCACTCTTGAGAACGACCTCATGCAGTAAATCCTTCAAGCCACTATAGAAATCAGGTGAAAGCGAAAGCTGTAGCCTTGGGTATAGCTGTTCCTACAGTGTAACTTGCCGAAATGACAAATGGGCCCCACCACAAGTTACAAGGCTCTTGAGTGAGTCACTGCAGAATGAACTTATGTCCAAAAACATCAAACATTACTAAACACCTTTAAGTAGTAGCCCACCCGTTCTATTGATTGAGGTTATTTGTGATACAATTCAGTGCAAGAGCATAGATGGTTTTGCTCCCAAGATACTCACCATACATATTTCCTTGAATAGAAACATAGCTTTTTGAAAGGTCACTTGTGGCTTGATGAAAGTGATGACTCCCCCATCATAAGGATCATCTATTTGTTATGCGCGCACAAGATTTAGTATATCACATCCTTACCTACCATGGCGGGATTCATAAGGTATGTAGTACCAAAGTCGAAGAAATATCAAGATGTGGGCTGAATTTATCGCAACTGGCCATTTGACCTTAGGGATAAAAAGTATTTGGAGTGTGTTCGTTTTATTTGAGTCAAGACCAATGCAAATTGAGTCGACTTCACGCTTTGGAAAAACACCTAAAAATACACTTAAAGGAAAAGGGTCATAAAAAGTTCAAGGATTGGGTTGATCTAGACCCATACTTATTTGTGCCTTTTGAGGCAACATTCTTGTGTTTGTGTGTTTGCTTTGTTTTCTTGTCAAAGAAAAATCAAAAATCAAGTTCCAAGAACAAGTATTCATCCAACATAAACATTTCCAAACACCCACAAAAGATCAAAAACAAAGAGCAAGAGTATCAAAATATATGACCATTTTTCACATCTTGAGAAAGAAGAATCTTCATCAACACATCAACTTGAAGAAAAGACCATTAAGCTCCAAGGCTTTAATCAAAAGGAGGAAATTCTTCTATCTAAATAGACAAATCTTTGTCTCTCATAGAACCTTCCTACGTCACATGCATCTGTCTCTTCAAGAGAAATCAAACGAATTTGATCAAGAGTCATTAAACCGCCAAGCTTTTACGCAACATCGCGCTTTGAGTTATCACAAAAACAAAGGAGGCAAGATCAATCCTGACTTCTTTCCAGATATTTGTATCACATATAACGTAGCTAGAGAAGAACCACCAACTCCTGAACAAGAAGAAGAAGAGTTTGTTCCTTTTGTAACACAAAGTTTCTATTGAAGTTAAACATTTCATCCATTCCTACATTCACATCATCACTCCATTTTCAACTCTCAAAACATTAAGAGGTTCTTGTTCTAAGTTCTATTTTCGACATTGCTTGAACTAAACACAAAAACATCACTTTTTTTAGAGTGTCTCTACATCTAGGATAAGCTCATTCTAGGAGGCATTTCTACGAAGGTTAAAACTAGTATATGAGTGAATCCTCTCATTACTAGGTAGTTAAGTCTGTAACACATCTCAGATTTCTCTAAACCTTATCACATCAAACCTTATCAAACACAACAAGCAATTCAAGAAAGAACTTTGGTCACATCTACCTTTAAGTGCTAGAGATCCATATGCAATACACCACACCAACCATACATCTCTCATTTCATCAACAATCCGTCATCATTTTCACTCAACTTCAACAAAAACTTGTAAACAAAATGGCTCATACCAAATCACGATCTAGACAACCAGAAATCGAAGACGAAGAGGAAGAAAATATCAATGAGTTCCAAGAAGCCATTGGAGGAAATATAAATGATGAAAATCCAAACACTCCTACTCCAGCAGTAATAGAAAGGGCACAACACAACCCTCTCTTCAATAGACTTTTTGATGAAATACTCAGGAGCAATGTTGATGCTCACTTTTTAAGACTTGCTCAAGAAGGGGCTAAACTACCCTCTGACTTTGATGTAGCACAACTAAGACAAGCATCAGAACGCCAAAGTCATAATGAGGATGCAAGAGGTCGAAACACATCAGATACAACCTTCCTCAAGGTAATCCCCACCTCCTCCTCCAAATGAAATAGACATGTTGCGGCAACAAGTTGAAAATCTCACCCAACAACTTCATAGTGGTATAAAAACCAATCAATTTTCACTCAATGACATT
Organism: Cryptomeria japonica; assembly: GCF_030272615.1. Taxonomy (NCBI): domain Eukaryota; kingdom Viridiplantae; phylum Streptophyta; class Pinopsida; order Cupressales; family Cupressaceae; genus Cryptomeria; species Cryptomeria japonica. The sequence continues at coordinate 155,128,420 of NC_081414.1, forward strand.
TGTCCCTATCCCTTTGATAGGAATCTTCATATGCCACATTTTCCACGAGGGTTTGAAACACCCAAGTTCGAAAAGTATAGAGGAAAAGGAGATCCTCGCGATCATGTCAAAGAATTCCATTCAGCTTGCCTCGAAGTGGCATACGAAGATACGTACCTCATGTGCCTTTTTCCCCAAAGCTTGGGAGGAACAACCACATCATGGTTTTCTCGATTACCAGGTGGCATTAGGACATTTGAAGAACTCATCCAAAAGTTCCTGCCACATTACTCACACAACATTGAACGTGATATCACCATGGCTGATCTATGTAACACTAAACAAAAACCAGGTGAACTATTCTCAGTCTTTCTGCAACGATGGTGTCAAATGTCTAGCAGACGCTCTCTTCAGTTACCTGAACAAGAACTAGTTGAAATATTTATTTCCAACTTAAACAAAGAAATAGAATTTCACCTAGACGTGAAAGACGCAGACTCTTTCAATGACATGATCACCAAAGGCTTAAAATGTGAGCGGGCTCTCATCAAGAAAGGACTTATCAAAATCTACAATGAACCAAAGGATGGCCCTCGTCCACGCTTCAATAGTGACAAACCAAACTTCTGAAACAAAAACAAAAATGTCGTCAACAACGGGGTTGTGGATGCAAGAACTATCAAAAGTGCACAACATGTGGTTCGATTTGCAGGACAGAATCCCCCACCTAAGACTAACACGGTTGCTCCTCCAAATCAAGGCCGCATCACATCTCAAGACGAAGCCAGACCGCGTCAACAAAAACCAAAGCGAACATACACTCCCTTAGGGGAACCCATCGAAACAGTGTTACGACAGCTGGTTTCTCAAAATTTGGTAACCTTACCCAAAACATCAAATTATGAACCTCAAGTCAAACCTTCATGGTGGAGGGATACTGAACATTGTGATTTCCATCAAGGGAAAGGGCATAAGACAAGCAATTGTCACAAATTGAAAGATCTTATTCAGGATCTTATTGACCAAGGTGAAATCGAAATCGAAGGACATGACCCAAAGACAACAAACAATGATCATCTAATGTTCAAAAATCCACTTCCATCACAAGATCAAAGGGGTCCTTCTACTTCAGGGCGAAACACAGATACCACCAATTATACGCAAGCCGCATATAATTATACTGTGAATCACCTATACGATGCCAGTGAACAAATTGCAACTATTACTATAAAAATATCTCAACTCCACTTGCAATGTTGTTACACGTCGCGGAAAGATTACCATAAAAGCAACTCCACAAGGCACCCCATCTATCCCAAAGCAGTACAACCTTGTGGACCAATTAGATAAAACGCCTGCACTGATATCCATCTTAGAGCTGTTGCGTCTATCTCCATCTCATAAAACAATCTTGGATTAGGCTCTCCAAGAGGCGTCAGTCCCTGCCAATTTGAACACAGATCAGTTCCAAGCCATGGTCGAAAATCTAAGGTCATCACCTTGTCTCACTTTCTCTGAAGTGACAACTCTTCCTTCCAGCAACCTCATAACGCCTCACTACACATTGAAGGATTCATCAATCAACATAGGATCAAGCGAGTCTTGATCGACAATGGAGCAGGCCTGAATATTTGTACACTACAATTAGTCACAGCTTTGGGATATGCAATTGAATCAGTAGATCCCCGCAAGAAGATCACAATCAAAGCTTATGATGATGCAGAACGTTCATCCAAAGGAGTTGTTGTGCTACCAATCTGAGTGGGCCCTGTAGTAAAGCACATCATATGTCAGATTCTGGACCTTCCTCTGCCATACAATTTGTTGTTGGGAAGACCTTGGATACACGCCATGCAAGCCGTTCCATCCACTTACCATCAGTGTATCAAGTTCCCACATAATGGTGTAGAAATCACGATCTTGGGCGATGCAAACCCCTTTGCATATTGTCATAATATCAATCATCAACCAAAGATTACCGTTCCCAACAATAGAGAAGCCATCTCCTCCACATCATACATAAGTCCAGCCTCCCTTTCCAGTTCAAACACCATTATACCCAAGCAAGAGAAGCTCAAGATGAAAATTGCAGAGGAAGGTCCTGGAGAATACAATCTAAGCCAACTCTTTTGTGTTGGACAAATGCCCACTTCTCCTAAAACACATGGCAAACCTCAACAAGTACTTCAAACGTCACTGGTCAAACCAGCATGTACATCAACACCTTTCATCCTTGGAAAGAGTCAAGAAGAGGAAACCAGAGATGAGGACATAGCAAAATGGATCTATAAAGATCCTATCACTACCGACACTCCGCAAGCTAAGCTTCCCACAAATCAGTATGGCAAAGGCCTTCTCATTATGCAAAGAATGGGTTATGATGGCCAGAGTGCTCTGGGACCCTACAAACAAGGAAGACATGAACCACTGTAGCCGAAACTAAAACCCAAGGATAACACTGGCCTAGGCTTTCAAAAGGAGATCCTTCCTAAGCTCAAATTCAAAGGGAAACCCAGCCAACCTCTATATCAGCCTAATACAAAGAGGTCACCTTTGATTATAAAAGCAGCGCAGTGCACCATAGCAATTGCCCCATTGAGGCTAAAAATCCCAGCAAGACCGTCCACAACGCCAATCATCCCACCAATCAAACCAACAATAACACCATTAGCAGCAGCAACTGTATCAGAACCCATAGCAATATCTACGACATCAGCAGTTCCAGCAGAAGCAACAGAGTCAACACTACCAATACTCCCCATATCAGATTCGTTGATCCCCATAATCCTTCCTACTGCACCGATCATTTCATCTACACAGGTACATCAACCGATCACACCTGCAGTATTTAACTCAAAAGATATCCCAGTATGGTACCGTAATCGGCTACTAAAAAGTGACTCAGAAACTGACTCACATGAGTGGGAATTCGATTCAGTACAGCTTAACACTTCAGATGAGGAAGACACATCACTACCTCCACCCCGCAAAGACATCCCTGTTTACAGAGAAGCACAGATAAAGACCTCTTGGGTTCCTGAGCTGGAAACATCTTCCACAGACCCTACGTCGCATCCTATGCCTGATTCTGACAAGGAGAGTACCATCAACGACCTTCACCATAACGTCTTAACCCTCACTAATACATCTAATGAACTTAACTTAATCGATGAAGTAATGCCCATTATCCATCCTGAACTCATCGAATGGAACCAACCTAATCCCCCATGTCTTGACTATTTCCAAAACGATGAGGCGATCATTGACTTTCTGGAACTACGGGATAACATACCAAGCGGGGATCACAAAACTGGATTCGCCATTGAACTTAATAGTGCAGCATACTTCGGGGCGGGTGCCAAACCTTTCAGCTGCAAAAATATAATAATAAAAGATGGATCTTCCAGTGAAAACCACACTGTGGCACTGTTTGATCCCACAAAAGTAAAAAGAAAGAGCGTATCCAACGGTGAAAACCTCTCTGAGGCGCCCGAGGATGAAAAGTTTGCCATTCTTCCCTCTAGTACACAGCAAGAAAGATCAACGATTATCATCAAGGAAACAAAAGAATACAACATGTGGACTCTTGAAACACCTCACCACATACATTTGGCATCTCTTTTAACTCCAGAGGAACAACCTAAGTTTGTAGAGTTCTTCCAAAAGCGTCAGATCAACTTCGCATGGTCATATGTAGACATGCCTGGCCTTGACCCAGATTTAGTCATGCATCACCTCACAATAGCAGAAGGAGCCAAGCCTGTCAAGCAGAAGCTTTGCAAGATGCACCCTCAGATTGCGGTGCTAGTCAAAGCAGAACTTAAGAAACTCCTAGATGTTGGTTTCATTCGACCAATTGATTATGCGGATTGGATATCTAACATTGTGCCTGTCGGCAAACCAAATGGGGGCATCCGTATTTGTACTGACTTCAAAGATCTGAACAAGGCATGTCCTAAGGATGACTCCCCCCTACCAAATATCGACATCATAGTAGACCTAACAGCAGGACATGCCATGCTTTCACTCATGGATGGCTTTTCAGGATACAATCAGATAAAAATCGCACCTGAGGATCAAAATAAGACAGCCTTTATATGCCCATGGGGCACATACTGCTGGAATCTCATGCCTTTTGGTCTAAAGAATGTAGGAGCGACCTATCAACGAGCAATGACTACCATCTTCCATGATATGATGCATACCATAATGGAAGATTATGTTGATGATTTACTAGCAAAATCACTCACAAGAGAAGGTCATCTAAGCATATTAGAGAAAATCTTTGATAGACTAGAACAATATCATGTTCGATTCAACCCAAAGAAATGTGTCTTTGGAGTAACCTCGGGGAAACTTCTAGGATACATTGTCTCGAGCAAAGGTATTGAGGTCGATCCAGCAAAGGTCAAGGCAATCATGGACATGCCACCTCCCAAGAACATCAGCCAGCTAAGGACATTACAAGGGCGGCTTCAATCCATCCGAAGATTCATTGCACAACTAGCAGACAAGTGTCATCCATTTACACAACTGTTACACAAAAACATCCGCTTTCAGTGGGATGCCAGATGCCAGCAAGCATTTCAAATGCTTAAAGACTATCTCATAAATACACCATTGCTGATCCCACCAGATCCGAGCAGACCTCTATTACTCTATATATCAGCAACTAATACAGCTCTGGGAGTACTATTGGCACAACACAATGCGGAAGGGAAAGAGTGTGTTGTTTACTACATCTCTCGCACACTGGTTGGCTATGAACTCAACTACACACCTATTGAGCAAGCTTTCCTAGCAATAATCTTGGCAGCCACTAAATTGAGGCACTATCTGTTAACACACAAGGTACAGCTCATTGCAAAGATCGATCCACTAAAGTACTTACTCAGCAAAGCAGCAGTGATTGGTCGCTTGGCCAAATGGGTGATGATTCTGAGTGAATTTGACATCAAGTATGTGTATCGTAAGGCTATCAAAGGACAAGTTATTGCAAATCAGTTGGCCGATGCTCCCCTCATAGGCGATCATCCTCTCATTTCCAATTTTCCAGAAGAAGAGATATTCATGATCACAACAGCACAACCATGGAAACTATACTTTGATGGTTCATACACTAGGCATGGCTCGGGGGCAGACATTCTGTTTATCACACCTCAAGGTGACAGTATCCCGAAGTCTTACAGGCTCACATTTCCATGCACAAACAACATAGCTGAATATGAGGCCTTGATCACAGGACTCCGGCTAGCCATACAATGGAAGTTACAAGAACTGCAAATATATGGAGACTCCCAACTGGTCATTCGACAAGCAACCAATGAATATCAGACTAAAGATGACAAACTCATGCCGTACAAACAAATGGTGGACAGTCTAAAGGCATCATTTACTACTATCACCTTTGAACAGATACCTAGAGATCAGAATCGAGCGGCTGACGCTATGGCTACTATTGTCTCTCTCCTAGATCTTCCGAAAAATTCAACACGCTATGAGTTCTTGGTCGAACAGCTTTGGATTCCCACTTATGCTATTCTCGAATCCGAGGTGATATGTCGCCTTGTTGGTTCCGAATCCCCATGGTACGGTGAGTTCTACACCTATCTCCACGATCACACACTTCCTCCTAACCAATCGAATAACCAAGGTAAAACCTTCATTCGCCAAACCGCTCGATATACCATTATTGCTAAAACCCTATACCGACGCAATCTTGATGGTACTCTCCTACGATGTCTGGAACAGGATGAGATAACAAAGGCTTTGGAAGAAGTACATGAAGGAATTTGTGGAACTCATGCAAGCGGTCCTTCACTAGCCAAGAAGATCATGCGAGCTGGATACTATTGGCCATCAATGGAAAAAGACTTCTATTACTTTGTCAGAAAGTGCAAAAAATGCCAAGTTCATGGAGACCTGATACACGCACCAGCACAAGAGTTGCAACCAATCACAACACCATGGCCTTTTTGTCAATGGGGTCTTGACCTTGTGGGTAAAATCCATCCATCTTCATCCAATGGCCACAAATTCATCATTACCGCCACCGAATACTTCACAAAGTGGATCGAAGCTGTTCTACTTACCCAAGTCACCGACAAGCAGATCGCCTCATTCATCCTTAATTACATCATCTGCCGGTATGGTGTACCCATGTCCATCATCACAGATAATGGTCTTCCATTCAAAAATCAAGATGTTCGTGAGCTCTGTAAGAAGTTTCACATCCAACACCGTTTTTCCACACCCTATTACCCACAAGGCAATGGTCAAGCCAAAGCATCAAGCAAAAACATATTGAGAATCCTCAAGAAGACAGTCAATGATGTCGGTCGTGATTGGCATGTTCAATTGAATCCAGCACTATGGGTGTATCGAACTAGCATTCGAACCCCTACAAGCGCAACTCCCTACTCCCTGGTCTATGGTGCAAAAGCTATCCTTCCTATTGAGGTTGAGATACCATCTCTACGGGTTTCATTGCATAATCTCATCGATGATGAGGCATACAGAGTATCCCGTCTTCAGGACCTAGAGCTACTTGATGAGAAGCGACAAGCTATATACAATCACCTCAAAGCCTATCAGCAGCGCATGAGCAGAAGCTATAATCATCAGGTTAGACCTCGTACATTCGAGGTAGGTGATCTTGTTCTTCGAGAAAATCCTCGTAACCAACCCAACCGAGAACATCAGGGAAAGTTTGAATCAAATTGGCTGGGGCCATATGTTATTACTGCTGTATTTGGGTCCGAGGCATATCAATTGGCTACTTCAGAAGGAGAACCGCTAGCAGATCCGATCAACAGCATGCACCTCAAACGATTTTATACATAAAGCTGCACAGAGCATCAGGCTCCCACGCATATCGGCGAAAACACCAAAAACATCCAAATAAATGTCCTGAAGAAAATACAAAAACATCACAAAAGTGAAGAAAAATCATACATCCAAACGGTGAACAACCACTCCGGTGGCACCTTGGGTAGATACGATGGTAAAAACCTAGCAAACAGGCGCCACTCGTAAAGGCTATGGCTCCATTGTCTTTCAGGCTTGTTGCGATCACATTCCTTACATGCACTCATCCATCCATCCAAACCATGGCTTGTTATTAATCTGCAATCAAGAAAGTACTTCATGCGTCTTGTATCCCGCTTTTTCATAGTCATGTCTAGAAACTGGGGGCAATGCCCTTAATCAAGTTTGATGGAAGTGGATACTACATTGTTTTGAGATTCACAACGTTCTTCATTTCAAAACTGTCTCACAAAATCCAAAAACATTCAAAAAACTATTTCACCAAATACCAAAAACATTGGAAATTTGTCTCACAAAATCCAAAAACATTCAAAACAATCACAAAATCCAAAAACATTCAAAAAAACTATTTCACCAAAATACCAAAAACATTGGAAATTTGTCTCACAAAATCCAAAAACATTCAAAACAATCACAAAATCCAAAAACATCAGAAAACATCAAAAATCAATCAAAAACATGACAACACCTTGTACATACGTTTTTCAAAGCAGATACCAAACAAACACTGTGAAATACTCCAACGACGACCACTTATCACATTTAACCAAACAATCAACATCAACACTCAAACTGTCTTCCACAAGGATGCATCCTTCCTTACCAAAACAAAAACAAAATGACTTTTTCTTTAACAAGAAAATTTTGTTTAAGCTATCAAATACTTGGTTGATTTGTGGGTTATTTATTCATATCAGGTTCCTACAACATTTGTTTGTGTATCTTCTGCGAATTATTCCAATGAAGTACTGAGGCATGTCCTAATGGTATCTACGTGGGAAGTTCACTAAGCTACGTGATCATAGGCAAAACACAGTCATAGACCACTATGGCTTGCTAACTACAGCGTATACCTTGACCATATGAGCATGAACCATTACCAAGGATCCATATTCTTTATTCTTTATATATGTTGTTTGCTTACAAGTACAATGCTCTTTCTTTGGTTCCTCCTACCTCATCCAAACGGGATAAAGGTTTTTATCTCTTATTACGGTATGAACTTGTCTCAGGATATGATCAGCCCAAGATCAAGGAGGACAATCCAAGTCATGCATGAAAGGAGATGATCCTTGTCTGTTCCGCAAGCAATACTTAGGTCAACTTGATCCATTATATCACGTTGCTTGTATTAACTTGCTATATCAAAATTCATGTAAGGAATACTGAGGTCATCTTGAATCATTATGTCAAGTTGCTTGTATTTTCTTACAACATTTTAAAGCTCAATGATGAAAAATAAAGCACTATGGATCATCATTTCACCTCATCTGTATATATTGCATTCCGTTGCATTCCATCCATCCATACATTCATAAATAACTGCATATCATTCATACATAGTAATGACAATGGGTGCATACTCTATTTTCCTCTTCTTCCATAGGAATGAGTCATAGGTCCTCCATTTCTTCTATCTAACATCGAACACCCCCCACCCTCCCCATCTCAATCATCAACATCATCCTAATCCCTTCATCGTTTCCCATCCAATCAATCAAGCCACATTCATCACCATCCATCTCTAATAGGAGGGGTTGCGTTTCCTATCCTAAGTCATCCTATAAGCCAAGCAAGTTACTCTATCTGCACATGTACATCGACTCACACACACCTAGACTATCAACAGATACTCTGATCAAGTATCTTCGAGTCTCAATAGGTAATCGATCATGGTAATCCTAGACTACATCAGGCATTTATCATAATGACCTAGTCTCAACGAGGCTGCTATGATTCACCACAACCATCCATCACATGCACACACTATCAATTGATCAACCAATCAAACACAATCATAACGGACAATTACATCAATTGTCTAAGTCTCAACGAGTATTTTGCTTCATATACCTTGACTTCATCGGACAATTACATCAATTGTCTAAGTCACATCAGGTCACTTTGATTCACTTACTCAGACTTTATCCTGTCCAAGCGACCAACTGACATCAACTGTCATGCTTTGACTTGACCGGGGCAATTAAACCGATAGCACCAGATTGTCCAACTAATTTTGATCAATTGTATAGCTTCAATCCAAACCACACACTACATCTGCTCTGTATCTCTTGCATAACCTAAAGGTACTCACTGGCTTGTTGTTTCTCCGTTTTCTCCCATTCTTTCCCCATTATTGCTAAATTCTTCTCTTCTACCACCCTGCCAATTTTCAATTTTTTTCGAGAGATAGCCCGATTTTTTTGAACTTTTTCGACTTATCTCTCGAGGGGGCATACCACCCATTAAATTAATATTTTATGGGGCATTTCTTCACACCTATTTTTCTTTCTTTGAAACAACGCGATAAACCGCACCGTCTCAAAGAGAGGCAAATGTAGTCACATAAATCTGTCCAGTTTAATTAAATGAATATTTCATATTTATTTGATTAAAAACCCACTAGCCATTAGTTAATTAAATTAATATTTAATTAATTCATCTTCAAACATTCTCCTATTAATTAAATAAATTATTCAATTTATTTTAATTCATTCATTCAACCAAATTCACAATCAATTAAATGAATAAATCATATTTATTTCATTTAATCCCCTTTTTCTTTTTTTAAATAAATTAAATAAAACATTTATTTAAATCATAAATCCCCCCCCCCCACTTGCATTTTCCTACAAATGCAACTTGCACACATTTATTGAAATAAATGAATTTTATTTTAATTAAAATCTTATTTTCCCTCACCCACCAAATCCACTTGCATTCTTAAACCCCCTTCTAAATTCTTCTAAACCCTTCCTAATTAACCTAATCCATCCCCTAATTATTGTCACATTCCTAAGCAACTTTAAGTCACTTCTCAAAGACTCCAAAGTCTTTGAAAAGCATTTAATGCTTTATGTGTTCAACAAACTAACCTCTAAAGTCTTCCAAAACCACTAATGGCTCTTACATGACCATTAATGGCTCTTATATAACCATTTATGGTTAATTCAACTTGCACTCATGTGTCTCCTCAAGCATTTATTGCTTTGACCATGGTTATCCCTTTTGCCTTTGCACAAGAGTTTATCTATTGGATAAAAGCTTTATTCTTTGAATAAAGATTTTATTCATTCAACCTAACCTTGACCTTAACTCCCAAATTAACTCTCAAGTCATGTCAAGCATTTAATGCTTGTTCCCTTTCCTCTCAACCCTTCTCATGTTGACACTTGTCATCCTGGGATTGGGTTGAAAAGCCCTCACATAGATTGAAAATCATTCAATCTTGACCCTTGTTGAGATTACTCAATCTCAACCATCCATTGCTCCATTTTTCCTATAAATAGAGCCCATTTCTTCATAATCTAAATCCTGAAAACTTGTATGCATCTAAGTTATAGAAAATTTTAGAGAGCATTTAGCATAAATCACTAATATCTTGTTATTTTGGCCTAAAATAAATCATTTTAACATCATAGCATCTAATATTAGCTTTTATTCACATTTGCATAACATTTTAAAATAAACATTTCAATCTTGAGCCTCCATAAACATCCATAATGCAAAAAGCTACTGAGAGATACACTAGTTTGGAACTTGGAGAGGAGAGGAACAAAGGAGGAGCTAAGAGCATGTTAGGAGGCATTTGGAGATGTCTCGTTATATTTACTTTCCTAGTTAAATATTTCTTTATGTTTTTGGTGTCTCTTTTGATATGCCTGCTTAGATTAATTTTTGAATGGATTAACACTAACGGTTTCTTGGGTTGTTGTGTGTTATTCCACCACAGGTTCTAGTCTAACCTTCCCCCATTTTGCAGAGTATCACATAGCACCAGTTTCTGAAGTATTTAAGCGGCTTTCATGGTGCCATGTTTCTGATATTAAGATGCCTTCCATAAGCACCAATTTTTGCAGGTTTGGGCGGCTTTCACAGTGCCAAGTTTGATTGTTTGGTGGCTTCCATAGCACCTATTTCTGAACCCGAGGCAGCTATCACAGAATCATCCTTCAGGGGCACTTAGGCAGCCTTTTTAGTGCCATTCTGGGACTGATGGTAGCTAGGACAGCGCCATTTATTGATTATGTTATTTCTGTAAATAATGGTGAAGATTTGCATTTTAAGAATTGTTCTTTTGGTGATAATTCACTGAATAAGGAATAAGTGCTGGGTTGTGTGGGCTGCTATGTTCATTGTTTATATTCCATGAGGGTTTGTATTTCATTGCAACAGTACATCTAATTTCTGGAATCTACCATTCATTACAATAATTCTGATTTGAGACAAAATTCAATTACCGGATGATCTCACCTTGCCCTTCTGAAGACCTTAATGATCAAAAGGTGTTGAAATTTTTGCAAAGTAACATTTAGTCAGATATTACATACTATTCCATTTGGGATATTACATCACCAAGGTCACATTGAAGTAAAAACAATAACCTTGTGCAAGTACCAGTTGACTATGGTAGCTTAAATATTCCTTAGCCCCATATGCAAGTATGTAAATAATGTATATATAAGATTTTCTTCAAATCCTATTGCCTTGTATGTTTCTAATATGTGTGTGCTTTAATCCAATTTTTAGAGATATTTGTAATTATCTATATGGTAAAATCTCAAAAAAGAATAATGGTGCAAGTACCAGTTGACTTTGGCAGCTTAAATATTCCTTAGCCCCATATGCAAGTATGTAAATAATGTATATATAAGATTTTCTTCAAATCCTATTGCCTTGTATGTTTCTAATATGTGTGTGCTTTAATCCAATTTTTAGAGATATTTGTAATTATCTATACGGTAAAATCTCAAAAAAGAATAATGTCAGTTGCATGTTATCTTGCCTGCCTTCAAGTTTAAAACATTTCAGGAAGATGAAAGCTATAAAGCATTACCAACACAATTTTGTGAACTTTTATCTTGGAACCATCTTTAACTTCAAGAGCAATGTCAGTACGTTCATCGAGCATGATTTCAGGTGCCCACATTTTCAGAAAAGAAATCTTTGCTTTCAATTCTTCGATCTCTTTCTTGAGCTCTTCCTCAGTTTCACTTGCCTCTTCGTAGCATTCTCTACAGGTTCCAGCATCAGATGCTTTATAGTGGTCTTTACAGGAAAGGCAGGTCATAATTACTGTTTCCTCATTATATCCCCTCGCCATTGCAACCAAACAAGAAGCAGCAGCAGCAGCAGTGGCAAAATTATCACAGGCCTGAAAACAAAAAACATCCAAAACAAGCTGTTACCAACTTTGCTCAAATAACATCAAGCAGTGATCTCACCTTTAAAAATAGACTTGCACTCGTACATAGTTCCATGGAGACAGCTAGCTCTGACTTTGCTGGCTTGGGTGGTCCAATGAGACATTCATTTCCTAAAAATAAAGATTAGCAATACTGTTGACTCATTGAGTTCAGAGAAACTTTGTGCAGATGCTGGAAATTTTAGGGCATCTTGATCTTCATTCCAAATGGCGGGCTCTATGGTGTAAAATATTCCGGCAAATTTGCAAAAGATAAATTTGAACCCAAAATGCTGAAAAACTCTCGGGAAGACTGGAATGTTTCATGTTTCATGAAACCTTATTATTGCTAATGGCTCCCACATTTTCTCAGCAGCACCTTCTGTAAAAATTACGTCAGCCTCTGTCCATCGCATTCTTGTCAGGACCTTTCAAAATTACGGGGTATTGTTTCATACCATGTGACAACACTGCCTAGCGGATATGTTTTAATGGTAATGTGAGGCATTAGTAAGAACATATGGATGCATTCAAGCCTTGAAATAGGTTTAAATCCTGACTATGCTGCCGAATCTTACTTCGCAAAGTAACAAAGGGTACCCAGAGCCTCATGCTAAATATATCTTGCAAAAAAAAGACCTGACTACGGTACAGTCGGATGAAATTCTGCACTGATCGTTGCAGATAATCATAAGAGAGAAAACTATCAAGGGCGTAGCCTAATTTGGAATTCCCCACACTGTAATAAAGTCGTCTATAAAATCTAACAGCCATTTTCTAGCTTGTGAGATAAAAATTGTTGCAAAAACCCCTACTAGCAAATCTTAAGATATTGTCAGAACCTACAATATACAACATTATAAGGGGCCTCTAATCTCAGCCAAAATTTCCAAAATAAAGAAGTGAAGTTCTAGCTGAAATGTGCTGCCTATACAACCCTCCGCTTCCTTGCCCTAAACACCCGCAATAAAAAATTTAGTTCCCCGTTTACATGGTGCATACACATATAGCTATGCAGTATGGTGCAATCCTCGTAATAAAAAATAGCAACCCACACCAAACTGTATTCAATCAAACTAGCATTGTGCTTTAAGAAGAAAAGGATTTCAGATTAACCCATATTTACATTTTGCTTGCTCTGAAAAAACACGTAAATTTATGGATAGATAGAAAAGGAAAAAGCAACTGAAATAAATATTTCTTATTACAAAACAGTCTGAATATAGTGGGCAACACATTTCAGATAAGCCAAATGAAGATTTTGCACAATAATAATGAACTAAACAATAAATAGATAGATAGCAAAGAATAAAGAAGCCCTCATAAACATTTCTTATTTTAAAGGCAGCTTGGATTCAATGGGCAACCCAGGCCTGTGTAATGACGGTCAACAACAGTTGAGACAAATGTTTAGATTGGCATGAATTAAAGTTCAAACATAAAACCAACCTTGAATGCAAATCATAATCCCAAATTGTTGATACAGCAGAAAGTCATAAAATTCCCTTCAGGTTCCTCGTCTTTATATGGAATTTCCTCAAACTCTGGCACTGTCAGAGCGATTGGTATTCTTTATAGAAATTTGTTGTAATTTGACTTGCATAATTATTGGCGGGCAGAACACTCTGGTCGTCTGGTCATATAAGACGAACCATGAATTCAAATATGGGTTTGTCTCTCTGTTTTTTTAAAACGTACAATGCTTTTTGCATAACGTCAGGGAGAAGAGTCTTTTTGAAGTAGCAAATAATGAATGAAAAAAGATTTTAATGATGTCCACGAGACTGATCAGTTTATGGGATCAAAGATAGCATTCTTAATTAATCTTCGGATTCTTTTTTCTGTCCAATTTTTTACTATTGATTTTGACTAAGAGACTAGTAATCTGATTAATTCTATCTTCTTCAAATAACCGATGCATGTTGTCCACCTTTAATCTATTTTCATACTGAGTGTGGATGTCCTCATAAGCTGCGCACTCCATGATGTAGTGTCATTCTGTTTCTACAACCCCTTTATTGCAGAATACGCAAGTTCTTTCCTCCCATGCTTCTTTAGGTATCTTCCACCTACTGGTCTCGCAGCTAAGGTGGAGTGACCTGATTTTCAGTTGTACAATTAGCATCCATGCTTTACCTTTAATAGCCCCTAAATATTGATCTCAAATTTCAATATATGAGACTCTCATTGAGGCAATTGTTTTTAATTTATAATTTAATAAAAATAGCACTTGCATTTTAACGGGTGTGATGGTTGCATTCAGAGATACTTTGGTAATATATCGAAGGGCTTAGATACTATGATGAAGAGCGCTCAACCGATTGTGAAACCAATGCTTCAGGTCATGTAGGTCGCATTGCCCCAAGGAAGGAACCTACTTGTCATATCTCCCCAGGATCCAACACTTTACCTAGCACTTTACCCAACCCAGTTTGCCTTGAAAGGTAAAGTGCATCGAAGATACCCTTTCCCTCCATTCCCCATAAAATTTCCTTTCTTAAGACTAATTATTTACAGTAAAAGTCAAGTCAATTTATGATGGTATGTGAGATGAACCAATTACTAATATACCTATATTCTAAAAAATAAATGTAAAATAATGCGGAGAGATATCACATAATTGTCTTGCATGTTTATTAGTTGTCAAGAAGGACATGGAACTGAATAATGCTACACTATTTCACTCTCATTAAAGATGTAACAGTTTTATATACTTGGAGACAAGTGGCAATGATTCTATTTTATTCAGAGTAATAAAATAAGACTTATAGAGAAACTGAAACATGCATGCATTTACCTGTCATCTACACGTCAAATTTATTCAAAACCAATTTTTTGTTTACGGATATTCGTATGTCATTGTAGATGCTTCTCGACATAACTCGACATAATGAACAAATGGAACTTAATTTTAACAAATATGTTATGATAAATGATTTTATAACATAAATGTTTTTTACAATTGCAAGGAGACAATTAACTTAAAAGGTTGAATGGATTGAGTACACTTGTCGTTGGTTAATGGTATATCTTGTAACTAAATGTAACTTAATTTAAACTGCATGTTGTGCAAAATGTTTTTATAATTCAAAATTATTTTACTACACATGAAAATCATTAAGTCGAGAGATTGGCTATGTATAGTACATTTGTTGTTGGTCATTGAGGTATCTTATATGCAACTAGCACAATTTTAAAAAAGACAAAATTTTGTGTGCTTAATTTTATGAACATGTAGTCTTGTTCTCCAAAATCATTTTGTCTTTTTGACAACTAGATTTTGTGATATATGGCATTTGTCTTGAGACCTATAGAACAAATGCAATGAAATGGTTAATGTGTAGATTAGGTGTCAAATTTTGGAAGAAATATTGTAGCTTGAGTAAATAGCTAAAATGCATAATTGTGTGAGAGGAAAATTAGACAAGTTTTAAGCACTATTTTTTATTTTTGAACTTTGAATTGTATAATGATTTCTATGTATTTAATTTATAGTATTACTATTATTGTATATGGTAAAATTGGTATGCTAAACTATTGTAAAACCAACAAAGATTCAACCACATAAAACCCCAAAAACTACAATTAAAATCCACCATACACCAATGAAGAACCTAAAACATGCAAAACACAAAATCTTGAAAGATTATACCATTCACATGCTTAGTAGGGTTTGATCTTCATTGTTTCTTATCTCCATTCTTTCTTATCTCCATTGATCTTGTTTGATATTATTATTCTCAAATTTTGTATTGTATATAAGAGCTCAATAAAGAACGGATTGTGATTGTTTAGTCACTTGATTATTTAATCGTTATGAAAGTTCGCATGAAAATTGATTAGCTTGTTAGGGTTTGGCAAGGATGAAAGGATCCTCTTATATAGAGAACACCTTAGAAAATGGAGGGATAGGATTAAGAGGTGGAAGGATAAATGGTTGGCTAAGATTAGAGGGTAGGTATAGAAAATAGGAAAATATTATAGAGGTGGTTAAAGATAAATTATAAAATGAATGACAAGTGTCATGGAGGGAAAAAAACTAATGAATTAATTAAATAAATAAATATCTACTTAATTAATAGAAGGAGGGGCCAATTAAATAAATAGAATATTTATTTAATTTTGGGGAAATGATAATTTAAATAAATAAATAAATTTATTTAAATAGGGAAAGGCTAGAAGAGAATTAATGAATTAATTAAACAAATAAATAATCTATTTAATTAATGAAAGGTTTAGGATAAAATAATTAAATAAATAAAATATTTATTTAATTAGGTTAGGACAATTTGAGGCGTTTACATTTTGCCCCTCTTTGAGACAATGCATCTTGTTGCATTGGCTCAAAGAAGATAAGATTAACTAATACAAAATTTGCCCCAGTACGAGAGTGGTATGCCCCCTTGAGAGATTGGGTGAATTTGTTTTCAAAAATTCGGACAATCTCTTGAAAAGAAAAAGGCTAGAAGGGATAAGGATAAGATGACAAGTTCAAGTGAGTGAAAACTGGACTCAAAGGGAATCAACGGGCAGGAAAAAGGCACTAGGAGGCGAGTGTATTACAGGAAAATTCATCAAAACTAGGTTAATTAGAATAAGGAAAAACACGAAAAACCCAACTAATTAGTTGAATTCCATAATGACAATGAAAGTATACAATAACATAATCTAATTAAACTAATAAAAACCTCCCTATTTCAGCATCGCTTCTATTGTTCTCCTACTTCTTGCAGAATGTTGACTCTCAGAGTTGCGCTTGTTAACCTGTAATGTGACACAAGAATTTGAAGTTCATGATTATTGAATTTGGGAAATGGATGCTCAATTTATAGATTTCAAATGAGAAGATTGAATGGTTGATAAGCATTTGAGAACAGAATCAATCAATGGTTGAGATCAGTTGAGACATAACTGATTGAGAGTTGAACTCGTTTAATTGATGAGTTAACTGGATTGATTGATTAGTGAATTGGGTAGATTGATTAGATGACTGAATAGATGAGTTTGTTCAAAAAAGTTGATTGATGATTTAACTAAGGAGATGACTGAATTGATTGGAAAGTTGACTGTATTGATTGCTTGGTTAGAAAAAGGTGATTGTCAGTTAGATTGAGTGTCAATATCGGTTAGGATTTTGACATGTGTTGTAGGAAATTAACTTGAAATTCAAATTTCATTTGCATTTGGTTTGAATTTGGATTTTAGAATTCGTGAAATGAAATGCACGTTTATTGAAATTAAGTAAAATTAGAATTTGGGGATTTTTGAATTTTGAATTAGATAATTAAATAATTTAAAGAAACTATTTAGTTATAAGGGTGTGTGTGTAGTCGAGTTGGTGTGAAGGTGAGTTGTGAGGCGTAGTGTTAGGCTAATGATCTTGGTGCTATGCATCAACTCGGGTTCAATTCTCACTAGGATTACCACAAACCCTTTTAGGGGATCACATGTTAGTATAACAATGAAATGGTTGCATTATTTGTGGTCCAACCTAGGTTCAAGTCCCCGCCTGGACCAAAGTGGTATGTTAATATACCGGTTTGATCCCACCTTGGTAGGAGATATTGATGGCGACTGATCTTGGAGGACTTACAGGTGATCTTGGTGAACGCATGGACTGACTAACCATGTTCGTCCCTTGTTGGGCTAAGTGTTCTCGTGGCCCCTGTTCCTCATAGGCATGTGTTGCTCGCAAATCCAGTTTCTCGTTGGCGTGTGTTGCTCATGGACTTCTGTCGGACCCACACGGGTCTTTCATGCTTGGCGGTTTTGTATCGGGCCCTCGCGGGTCTTTCACCTCTATTGGTTCGTAATCCTTGTTGGGCTACCTTGCTCGTCGTTTTGTGTTGTTGGCTTTGGAGATATAAGGTTGAGGAAGGCATCGAGGAGAGATAAGAGTGTAAGAAAAACATCGTGAAAATGAGGATGAGGCCCCTCAACAATGTGGACTCATTGGTTCAAGCTCCAGTCAAAAGCGATTACCGACCAAAAAAAAAGAAACTATTTGATTATTAGAAATTGAATTTAATTAAATAATAAAGATTCTTTAATTAAAAGTATCAATTTAAAATTAATTATAAGAAAGGAGGTTAAATGATTAATTGATTAGGGAGAAATTGAATAATTAGTAATAATGAAAATGATGATTAAATTAGTTTTAGAAGAACAAACATTAAATAAATTAAATAATTAAAGAATTATTTAATAAATAAAGACAAATAATTAGTATGTTAGCAATGAGACATTTTTAGGTGTCTACATTTGCCCCTTTCTAAGACAATGTTGGAACAATGTTGTTTCAAAGAAAATAAAAAATTCCTAACTCAGTATGCCCCCTCAAGAGATTGTTTGTGCATTAAAGACACGAATGATCTCTCAAAAGAAGAAGAATTTGAGATAGTAGAACGGTTAGTTGATGACGTGAATGATTTTGATTGGATAGAAGAGATGATTGTAATGATTTGTAAATTGATTGATTGATAAAATTGATTGGATTGATTGGGATAAAGATCAAGTCTGGTTTCAGGAAGGACACATCCTGTATAAGACAAAGATGATCAAATTGTTTGGGTTCAGGAAGGATACATCTTGTATAAGATGAAGATAGATGATCGCATCTGGTTTCAAGAAGGACACATCCTATATAAGACAAATGATAGATGACAGCGTCCGATTTCAAGAAGGACACATCCTATATAAGACAGATGATAAATGATTGTTGGATGAATGATGAAGATATTATGAAAGTGAATAATGATTCATAAGAAGTGAAGAATGATTAGTAAGAAGTGAAGAATGTTAGGTAATAGAATTGATTGATCGATACAATAGTTGATATGAGGAAATGAAACTATCACGAATTCTTGTGTCTTTATTATAGCGCAACATTTTCATCATTGAGCCTTATTATCTTTCAATGGAGCTTTGCAAACTAGGGTATAAGGAACCAAGGTGTGAATGATATCTCATTACATAAATAAATCATGGGAGATAAGGAATGAACCCCTCTATTCTGAGTGTAGCACTAAGGGTTGAGGTATGTGAGATAGTCACAAGCATAGCTATCCTTGACTTTCATTTTTGCATAGGATACTTGCCAAATGAACATACCAACATAGACACCCAAAGTACCATTGCCCCAAAACTTCATTGGTTCACACCATAAACAACAAACAAAGAAAAAGGATCACAAACCATCTTGACTCCTCTAGTCATTTGTGGACATCTTTGAGTAGCGTAAGAACATGACCTGTCACCAATTGATAAAGATAAATCAAATAAAAGATAAGACTAACATGAGCAAATGAGTCAATAGCCATATCTATCTTCTTGCCAAGGATAAGTGTTTCTGGATAGGATGATTGTTTGATAGGATTTCCATTATAGGAAAAATGTATCCATTAGGACATGATATCTAATAGGTGCTTGTTTTAGGAACGATGTATCCATAAAGGCATATTGTGTGATAAGTATGTTGAAAACTGATAGGCATTTGATTGATTAAGTTGTAGTCTTTCTTGGTAGTTTGTCTATTGATGCATGGTTTGTTAAGCTCAATGTTTTGATTTGTTTTGTGTTTTGTCTGCTGAAATGCTTGTCGTTTGCAAAGGATAATTTATTGTGAATTATGTTTGATGGATAGTTTTTGTGTTTTTTATTGTTTTCTAGTTTTTTTAGGCTTTTTGGAGTTTATTTGATATTTTGGGATTTTTTTCAAGACATTATATGTTTTTTTTTTAGGGTTTTTTTTTAGAGAGAGATTTTTGAAAAAAAAATATATGACCTGCCATCAATTGATAAAGATAAGACCAACTAGGACAAAATCCAACAACCATACTGATCTATATCATTGTTTTGATTGCTTGATGTGATGATTGATAAGAATGTCTGGTTTTAGAGAGTGACTACCCCATTGGTTTGGAGTGCACACTTCCCTGTATAAGACATGTTGATGTTTGATAGAGTTTGATCGATGGACTAATTAACAAGACATTTGATCAGTTTGATTGCAGACTTTGAGAGTTTGTATGTTGTTGATTTGATTCGATGGATGGTTTATGCTTTCTTGCTTTGATTTTCAATTTTTTATTTTTCGATTTTTAGGACTTTTTTTAGGACATTTTATGATTTTTTTAGGACATTATAAGATTTTTTTCAAAAAAAAATTACGATTTTTTTAATAATTTTTTAGATTTTTTTAATTACAAGCAAGATGCATTTATTTGCCCCCAATGTCTAGCAAGACAAGGACTATTATGAATAGATGAATGCAATATTGAGGTGGAGATGGATAGGAGAAATATGGAGGTAGCTTATTATGAAACATGAAGGGACATATCAAGAGCTTTTTTGAAATAATGTTTTTTGCATTTTTCTTTTTATCCTTAGTTTTATTCAACATCAAGGATGGAAAAAGGGATATGGATGGATATAGGATATGGATAGGAGAAGTAAGATCATAGGTAATAATGGATGACAAAAGGAAGGAATTAATATGATAAGGGATATAGACTAAAGGGTATGGATAAGGTGAAGCAAATAAGATGTCTAATGCTTATGAAGATCCTTAGCTTTGTCAAGATCGAAGATGGAAAAAAAAGATGGATGTAGATAAGGTGACGGACATTAAAGGAAGGATAAGAGGAGATGTGACAAGAAGGATGAAGTGGATGAAACTTGCCCCCAAGTGTAGAGGTCTCTGTTTGCAAAAGGGTGATGTGTTAAATCTTAAGAACATATAGTGCCACCTGAATAAGTATTCTTGAACATTTCAAAGATAGAGACCCAACCCACACTTAAAACCTTTAAAAAATTCAACCAAACATATCTAGTGAATAGGAAACATACTCAAAAGGGAAGAAGAATCCCAAACTAGATCAAGGTACTTAGTCTTTGATTACCCACATGTGTGCAAATGCATTCATTATGGTCCATATGATCATTATAATTCTTAGAATCCGATGTGACTAGCTACGTGAGTTATCCTGACTTCAAAATTATCTTGGATAGTCTCACGAATATTGCTCCATGCCAGCTAGGCATCCATAGCCCCAATGGAGTTACTCACATGTTCCCTAAGCCAAGCATTTTGATATTGCATTTCATTTCATTTTTTGCTTTTCTTTTCTCGATATTTATTTTCTTGCTCATTCTTTTATTTTGATCTTTTTGATATTGCTTTTATCATCATTTTTTATTTTTTGTGCATTGGCTTGTAAGCAATGAAGCTCATCTGGATTTGAGAATTATAGTGGTGCTAAACCAAGATTTTAGATTTTTTACTAGCCATGTCTTCACCTAAGAAACCACAATGACTCAAGCCAATTGATTAAGTGTGTGAAATATAGTAATCAGGAGATGTTGGTATCCAGATACAACAAGTGATTCTCTCTCTGTATCGAGTACACATCCCAACCAAAAGATAGTGTTAAAGAGGAACAACCTCGGATTCTGAAGCGTTTCATGAATAGAAATCTAGGAAATGGACTAAACACAAGATAAAATGACACAAACACCTATTTCACAAAAGGACGATTTATGCAAAGGATGGAATGGGAGGGATGGAAGGATGGAAAACAGGTGTTGGTTAATAGATAGGATGTTGGAAGATTTGTACAAGGATGGATGGAAATGTCTTCAAGATCAATGTTGGCACACACCTTGAGAGGTGGTGGAATGATAGAGGACAAGTGGATTTTGGATTTTGAGATTTTAATGGAGGAGTGGATGTAGAATTTGGGACATAAGGACCCAAAATGGATGAAGGAAGAATAGAGTTAGAAAGTGGGAGATGTGTAGATGGACGATTGAAAGAATCTTTTGGAATACCAAGCTTGGATGCCAATTTTGTTTTTTCTTTAAGATGCAATGTTTTATGGAAATCCACATTGATTTTAATTTTTTTGTTCTTTCCGATTCTTTGGAATGCATTGCTTCTATGAGCAACTTAGGAACCCATATAGTTTGTTTTTTTTATTTTCTCCTAATGGGCCTTTGTAGCCTTTTGGATTTTTTTTTTTTCTTTTGGATCAAATTTTTCTTTGATTTGACATGTTTTTTAGATGGAACATGTTGATTTTTGGATGTATGTGGATTTTTGGACTTGTGGATTTTATTCTTGGCAACCATTTTGCTTCCAAAGGGAATGGGATTCATGGATAGATAGGAATGATATGAAGGTTTTTTGGATGGGTTGATGTAGGTAGATGGTTGGAAGGTGCTCAAAGATGTATGCCTTTGTTGATCTTGATTTATGATAGGGTAATTGGATTGTAAGCTATGGATCATGTGGATCATGTATGGAGGGACGTAGGGGCCTAATATGGATGAAAGGGAGGAAGACTTATTTTGAGATAAAAAGACCCAAAATGGATTTGGAGGATAAGGACTGTGTATGTTTAGATTTAGATGGAGGAATGTGGGATTTAGTAGGGACACCAAATTTTGACAGTGAGTTGTGTAGCCAAGGCCATGATAATTGAAATTTGCTTTGAGATGAAGGGATTCTAATATACCTTTTTCATGTAGGCCTAACCCTTTGCCTTGATAATTCATGTTTTGATAAATATTTTTCAATGGGATACATGTTATTTTTAAAACAAGATGTGATTCCATTTTGAGGAGGGTATGGTATGGAAGAAACAATTTTTGGCAACACCAATGAGGGAAAACTAAGAGGGGGGGGTGAATCAGTTTTCATCGGATCTACAAACTTAATCACAAAACAAATCCGATAAACTACAACAATAAAAAAGATAAGAAAATTGATAACACAACACACAACACCAAGATTTTGACGTGGAAAACCTGATTAAGGGAAAAACCACGGTGGGAACCTACCCACAATAAGATGATACTCTGCAATAGTGTATGAAAATATTACAATGGGGAATGCACATGCATTCAGGCACACTGCTTAGAGCTCACTTCTCAAAAGATAATGACCCAAAATGCTACAACCCTCAGGGAAGTCTCACTAACTTACAACAAGATTTTGACTACAATCTGGAAGGAATGAACTGCAATAATAGCATCTCCAAATGCCCGATGACAGTTTCGGTTAAGCACAATTATTTGCTCTACAACACCAAACTCTACTCAATCACAATGTCAAAGGATGAATCACTTGATCACACATACACCACTCTTTGATAATTTAAACACAACCTCGACACCTAATTTACATGACTATATCACTTATATTTACAATTCATCAACCTTCATAACAAGGTCGGCTAAACCCTCAACTCACAATCACAAAATTACATCACACGATACAAAGATCAACCACCGGACAAATATAATGATTTACATGACATAACATGGACCTAAAACAAATATCCAAACATGCAACACCACCGAAAATCATGCCAAGATCAGCCGCAACACGTACACTACCAGGAAAACCGCATAACATGAAGAACATCGCCGACATAGCAAAATCTCCAAGAAATTGCACAACAATCAATGTGGATCATCAAGACAAATAGGAAATACTTAGGAAACACCAGCAAGAACATTATAATCATCAACAATAGTTGCGCCAATGCCACTTATCAAATCTTCATTGATCAACATCTGAAACTCAAGAACACTCAACCAACAACAACTGTCATGAAGAAAAGATAACTTGTAGAGTACCAAATCATGAACCATCTAAATTAAAGATACACAAGACTATCCCAAACAATATCCCAAAATCTCAGCACAAGATTTGATCACACCAGAATATACCGGAGGAAATACTGAACTCTACAAAGCACTAATTAGATAAACAAACTGCAAAACCGGATCATCTAATGTGATCAACAAAGATTCCCGGATCACCAAAACCAATGCAGAAGAATATAATGATACAAGAAATACCAAACCATAATCCCAACAAACCAATATGCAGTCACTGGAGCAGGAATATGTTGACATCAATGATAACAACATATTCTAGTAGCAACAATGTCCAACAATCTCCCCCTTTGGCATTGATGGCAACATATGAATGTGAAAAATGAACAATGAAAAGAAAGAAACATCTCCAATAAACTCCCCCTAAGATCAAGCAGGTAAAATAATTTTTCGCATGCTTCTCTCCCCCTTTGACAACAATGTCAAAGACATAATATAGATTATGCTTCTCTCCCCAAAACACATCTTCATGAATCTATCACCCTCAAAACACATAACCAAACTACTCCACCAGAGGAGCAACACAAACTCATCAATCCGAATAGAAATATAAGACTGTGAAGTCCACCGGATTGATGCAACATAATGCATCTAGTTCTCATCAGGAGGGGTGGATATCCCTAACTTGTTTCTCAAATAGACAAATCTATTTGCAGACAAAGGCTTAGTGAAAATATCAACAATCTATTCCTTTGTAGATACATATTCCAACTTCACTTCCTCTTCATTGACTTTCTCTCTCAAGTAATGATATTTGATTAACACATGTTTAGTTTTTGAATGTTGCACCAGATTCTTTGACATGTAAATTGCACTGGAATTATCATAGTATATGACAGTAGGCTCATCATAAATAACTCTGATATCTTTCAACATTTGCTTCATCCAAACTACCCGAGTGCAACTACCAGCAGTAGCAATGTACTCAGCTTCAACAGTAGATAAGGATACTGAATCTTGTTTCTTACTAGCCCATGAAACCAATTTCTTACCCAAAAAGAAAGCACCACTAGAGGTACTCTTTCGGTCATCAACGTCACCAACCCAATCAGCATCAATGTAAGCACATGACATGAAATCATCATTCTTCGGATACCACAAACCATAATCCATAATTCCCTTCAAGTATTTGAATATTCTCTTCATAATAGTGACATGACTCTCTTTCGGATCAACTTGATATCTAGCAGCCATGCACACAGCATGCATAATGTCCAGCCTATTATGAGTAAGATATAGCAATTCACCAACCATAGACCTATACAAACTCTAATTAGCTTTCAGAGATTCATCATTCTTAGATAATTTTTAGCCAGTCACTATAGCAGTTCCAACTGGTACCCAAACTTCTTTAGCAATTCCTTCACATATTTAGTTTGAGATATAAAAATACCTTTTCCAGTCTGTGAAATCTGCAAACCCAAGAAAAATTTCATCTCACCTATCATAGACATCTCGAATTCTTTCTACATATCACCGGCAAACTTCATGCTCAAGTTATCATCACCTCCAAAGATAATATCATCAACAAAGACTTCAACAATTAACATGATATCTTTCTCAATCTTAAAGTACATATTACTATCAACAGTCCCTTTATTAAATCCCAATTTCAGCGAATACTTAGCCAATCTAGCATACCATGCTCTAGGGGCTTGTTTCAATCCATAAAGAGCTTTCTTCAAATTACATACCATGTCTCCATCATCTGATAGTGAAAATCCATTAGGTTGATCAATGTAGACTTCTCCCTCAAGATCACCATTCAAAAAGGCAAATTTGACATCCATCTGATATACCTTGAAATCTTTATAAGCAACATATGCAAGTAATAGTCTAACAGCTTCAAGTTTGGCTACCGGAGCAAAAGTCTCCTCATAATCAATTCTTTCTTTCTATGAATATCCTTTGCATACCATTCTTGCTTTATTTCTGACAACTTCACCATATTCATTCTGTTTATTCCTGAATACCCATTTAATACCAATAACATTCTTATCTTTAGGTCTAGGCACAAGTGTTAGGCCCAATATGGAAAGCTAATGTACTGAGAGGGGAGGGGTGAATCAGTACTTCAAAACATTTCTTCAATAATAACTTAACTGTTATGCATAAACCAAATAGTGCAGTAACATAATATAAAGCTAAAACAAATAGATAACAGTCATACATAATTCACTCCATAACACATATATTTTGGTTACGCAGAAACTCTTGGTTAGAGAGAAAAACTGCGGTGGGGATGGCACCCACAACTTCACTACTGCAATAATAAAGAGTGCTCGGTTAGAGCTACATGTTTAGCTATTTCTGATAGCATACCCTGTTAGGAGTAACAAGATCTATTAGATCTACCTTGCTAAAGGATTTCACAACACTTAATCTAAATGTTGCACCTAGTTAGAGGCTTTACAATTTATAGACTTGATTAGAGTCTTTTACCTTGTTAAAGGTTTCTCTTATAACTTTAAAATATTACAATAAAATCATTACAAATATCTGCAACTTTACATCTGGAATGTTATAGCAGATTCTATGTGCTCAGAATAAGTTACCTTGCTTATAGCATACCTCGGTAACCCATAAAGTAACTTGGTAAACCCTTCTATTTACTATGTTCTCTGAAAACCTTCTCAGTGACCTCTGTGTCTCCGTAACAGTCTTCTTACACTCATGCACACACACCTTTTAATCCTTAACTCATGCTGTATAAATAGATCTCTTATGATGGTGATCCATTCATTGCTTTGATCTTACAAACATGATTTATCGAATGAATAACCATGCAAATTATTTCATTGGTTAGAAGACCTCAAAATCATACACAATCTTTAAGTGCAATTTCCAATGTGATAACGGTTCTAGGTGCCTCGATCTTGTAACACGTTTTCATATGTATGTCCAGGTTCAATGAATCTGGTAACACGTTTCACTCGGTGTATATCATCTTGGTATATCATCATTACTGCTTGGTAGACATGGAATGATACTTGGTAGGTAGCTCGATGCATACTGGGCTCTGTGACTACTTTCTTCTATGACCGATTGGACTGTGCATACCGACTGATTATCTCGGTAGAAGTAACCAAATAGAGTATATAGGATGACTTTGGATATAAAACTAATGGCAACTTGATAAGTAGTAACAACAAGTTCCCATCTGTTATTCTTCTCAATCTGATCTAATTCTTTTTCCATAACTCTCATCCAATTTTCATCTTTACAAGTTTCAACAACATTTTAGGTTCAATTTTAGAAATCAAACATACCTCTTCAACAACTATCCTTCGTCTAGTCATCACACCTTTATTTTTATCGCTAATCTAATTTTTTGAATTATTTGATCTTACATACTTTGAAGTCTTCTGATTGTTTTGATTTTTAGGTTCTTGCACCTCTCCACCGATAGAAGCAACATCCAGATTAACAGTCTCTATGAGATCATTCTGCTTCAATTCTTAAGTCTGAATAGGATTCAGAACAATGTGTTGACCATCATCATATCCGCAAGCTCTAATATCTTTTCCAAGGTTCTCATCCACCTTCACATTTGCACTTTCCACTATATTTCTCAGTCTCTTATTGTAGCACCGGTAGGCTTTGCTCGTTGTAGAATAACCCAAGAAAATTCCTTCATCACTTCTTGCATCAAACTTTCCTATGTCCTCATCTCTCTTGATATAACACTTGCTACCAAATACTTTGAAATATCTCACAGTAGGAACATGACCAAACCATAACTCATAAGGAGTCTTACCGGTATCACCTTTAATATGAACTCGGTTGAATGTGTAAATAGCAGTGCTAATAGCTTCTCTCCAATATATCTTCATAACATTTCCTTCGATCAACATAGTCCTTGCAGCATCCAAGACAGTCACGTTCTTTCTTTCAATAGCTCCATTCTGCTGAGGGATTATAGGAGCAGATAATTGTCTTTGAATCCCATGCTTCTCACATAATGAATTAAACTCACCGGAACAAAATTCTCCACCTTTGTCAAATCTCAGACATTTCACCTTCAATCCTGACTCAGTCTCAACCTTTTCTTTGAATATCTTGAATTTGTCTAATGATTCAGATTTCTCCTTCAAAAAGACAACCCACATCATCCTGGAATAATTATCAATGAGCAACTTAAAATATTTGTCTCCCTGCACACTTCTAACATTTGTAGGTCCACATAGATCAACGTGCACAAGATCTAGAAATCCATCAGATGTATGTTGTTTGCTTACCCAATTGGCATTCCTTGCATACCAGATTAGTAGGCTTAACAATCTTAGGTAGATCTCTAACAACTGGAATAGAACTGATCTTAATCATTGAATCAAGGTTAACATGACACATTCTCCTATGCCACAACCAACTTTCATCAATCTAAGCAATCAAACAACTTTTCTCACCAGCATTCAAATGAAAAATATTACCTTCACTCTTAGTTCCAAACGCAATCTCTATACTAGAGGCATTTAGGATTCTTACATTTACCATTCATTCTTGAATTGCAAATCATAACCTTTGTCAACCATATGTCCAACACTTAAAAGATTATGCTTCAAACCTTCAACATACAAGACATCATCAGTATTATGCTTACCATCAAACAAAATAGAACCTCTACCATGTATAACACAGGCTTTGTCATCTCCAAATATCACTATACCTTTCCATACTCACAAATTTTTTTTTGATCATCAGTCATATGATGTGAACAACCGTTGTCTATTACCCATTCATCTTTTTCTTCAAATTTAGCAGCAAAAGCTTTCTCCTCGATAGTGTAGTTGGTCGAATCAACAGGTACCAGTCCATCTTCCTTAATGGAAAGAAACACAACTTCATCTCCTTCTGATTCTTCATCTAAAACACCTTCATCGACAACATAATAGCAGTTCTTCTGATTCCTATACTTTTGGTTAGACTTGTAAGCCTTATCATACTTCTCATGCTTCTCATATCTATCATTTATGTCATGCCTATCATACTTAGTCATTCTCTTCGGGCACCTAGAAGCAAAATATCCTACCTTATTGCAAGAGAAACATTTCAAGGGTAACTTTCCATTATACTTACCAGCTCCCTTAGGCAATCTTCAGGCAATCAATGCTTCAAGCTCATCCAGTTCTCTTTATTGTTCTTCCATCTCTCTCCTTTCTCTTTCATATCTGAATATTTTTCATTCTTCAGGTTCATACTTATGTTTACCGGATACAAATGCTCTAAATGTTGTCTCAGACTTTCCATGTGATTCACTAGATTCGCTCAGCTCAAAAGAAAAAATCTTTCCAAACAACATATGTCTTGTCACTGTAGTCACACTTTGGATCTCATCAATAGCAACTACCTTATGTCTATAACTAGGAGGCAAAGATCTCAACACCTTAGCAAAAATTTCATCTTCTTCAAGGGTTCCAGCGGCACATCTGATACCTAGGACAAGCTCATTCACCTTAGCCATAGAGGTATTTATGTTCTCATCTCTCCCATCTTCAACATCTCATATTCTCCTTTCAAACTCTACAGCTTAGCAACTTTCACTTGTTTATCTCCTTCATACAGGGTCTCAAGCTTGTCCCAGATCTCATGTGTGGTCTGAAGTCCCATTACATGTCATCTCTGAATTAGTCTGGGCACTCATCAATGTTTCATTCTCTCTAATGATATGTTTAGCTTCCTTGATCTCATCAACAGTAACCGGTCCATTTGAAGGAGAAGAATAGGCATTCTTTGTAATCTTCTGGTAATCTTCTCCAAGACATCTCAAGTGCACATCCGATTCTTCCATATAGCATAGTTACTACCATCAAATATTGGACTTTCTTTCTTAAAGATAACACTTCTACTTCCATTTTCCATCTTGAATCTCCTCATGCGATTAAGCTTCTTTCGGAGGATCTAGCTCTGATACCAATTGTTGGCAACAACAATGAGGGAAAATTGAGAGGGGAGGGGGGGGGTGAATTAGTTTTCATCGGATCTACAAACTTAATCACAAAATAGATGTGATAAATTGCAGCAATAACAAAGATAAGCAAATTTATAATGCAGCACACAACACCAAGATGTTGACATGGAAAACCTGGTTAAGGGAAAAAACATGGTGGGAACCTACCCACAATAAGATGATACTCAGTAGTAGTATGTGAAAATATTAGAATGGGGAATGCACATGCATTCAGGAACACTGCCTAGAGCTCATTGCTCAAAAGATAATGACCCGGAAGGCTACAACCCTCAAGGAAGTCTCATTGACTTACAACAAGATTCGAACTACAATTCGGAAGGAATGAATTGCAATAACAACATCTCGAAATGCCTTATGACTATTGCGGTTAAGAACAATTGTCTTCTCTGCAACACTAAACTCTGTTCAATCACAATGCGGAAGGATGAATCACTTGATCGCACATACACCACTCTCTGATAATGTAGACACAACCTCGACACCTAATTTACATGACTATATCACAAGTATATATACAATTCATCAACCTTGATAACAAGGTCAGCTAAACCCTCAACTCACAATCACAAAATTACATCACATGATACAAAGATCGACCACCAGACCAATATAATGATTTGTGTGACATAAAATGGACCTAAAACAAATATCCAAATATGCAACACCATCGAAAATCACGCCAAGATCAACCGTAACACGCTACACTACCAGGAAAACTGCATAACACAAAGAACATCATTGGTTCAACAAAATCTCCAAAAACTCGCAAAACGATCAATGTGGAGATCATCAAGACAAATAGGACATACTTAGGAAACACCAGCAAGAACATTAGAATCATCAGCAACAATTGCACCAACACCACTTATTAAATCTTCATCTATCAACATCTAAAACTCAAGAACACTCAACCAACAATAACTGTCACGAAGAAAAGATAACTTGCGGAGCACCAAATCATGAACCATATAAAGTGAAGATACACAAGACCATCCCAAAATATTAGCACAAGATCAGATCACACTGAAATATACCAAAGAAAATACTAAACTATGTAAAGCATTGATCAGATACATAAACTGTAAAACTGGATCATCTGATATGATCAATTAAGCTTCCCAGATCACCAAAACCAATAAACCAATCTGCAGTCACTGGAGAAGGAATATGTTAACATCAATGACAACAACATATCCTAGCAGCAAGAATGTCCAACAATGACAAGATCATGAAGTAGATTAGATCAAACGAAAATAGAGGAACCCGTTTGATAGGAAAGTGGTTCATGATTAGCTTTGATAGGGGTGATGGGATCTTGTGGAAGATTACGAGGATTATGACATGGAGGTGAAGGGAATCTTTGATCTTGACTTGGAATAGGATCGTTAGAAATTGTTATTTTTCTTAATTTTGAATTGGATCATTGAAGTTTGTGCTTTGCCCTTGATTTTGAATTGGATCATTGGAGGAGATGGAAGGGATATCATGATCTTGCTTATGAGGTGTGTGTTGAATGTTATTTGAAAGGATAGTTTTCTCTTGAGGTGGAAGAGAATCATCTTGGATGGAATAAAAAAGGATGAGGGGATCATCATAAGACTCTTGAATGTTGGGATCTTGATCAAAAATTGGAATAGATGAAAGGGTTTGCTCTTTATCTTGATTTATTCCAGGACTCATTTCTTTTGACTTTGGATTATCCTCTTGACATGGGGTAGGAGTTTGGATATGCATGGGGGATTCTTGGAAGGATTCAACACTTTGGCATGATAAGAATTGATTTTGAATGGAACTCTTTGTAGTTGGTTTTGACATATTGTTTTGATTTTTGGGATTTTGGATGATAATGCAAGTAAAATGCACCTATATTTTTGGATTTTTTTTTTGAATTTAAGATGACTCCAAAAAGATGAACTAGGTGCACCTATAGGCTCTAAGATCTTGATTGATCACCATTTGCATTACGGGAAAATTCATCAAAACTAGGATAATTAGAATAAGGGAAATCACAGAAACCCAACTAATTAACTGAATTTTATAATGATAATGAAAGTATGCAATAACAGAATCTAATTAAACTAATCAAAAACTCCCTATTGCAACATCGCTTTCGTTGTTCTTCTGCTTCTTGTGGAATGTTGTCTCTCAAAGTTGTTCTTGTTAACCTCCAATGTGGCACAAGAATTTGAAGTTTGTGATTATTGAATTTGGGAAATGGATGCTCAATTTATAGATTTCAAATGAGAAGGTTGAATGATTTAGATGCATTTGAGAACAAAATCGATCAATGGTTGAGATCAATTGAGACAGAACTGATTGGGAGTTGAACTCATTTGATTGATGAGTTAATTGGATTGATTGATCAGTGAACTGGATAGATTGATCAGATGACTGAATTGATTGGGAAGTTGACTAGATTGATTGCCCAGTTAGAAAAAGGTGATTGCCAGTTAGACTGAAAGTCGATGCTAGTTAGGATTTTGACATGTGCTATAGAAAATTAACTTGAAATTCAAATTTGATTTGCATTTGGTTTGAATTTGGATTTTTTGAATTCATGAAATGAAATGCACATTTATTGAAATTAAGTGAAATTAGAATTTTGGGGAATTTTGAATTTTGAATTAGTAAAGAATGAAGTAGATAATTAAACAATTTAAAGAAACTACTTAATTATTAGAAATTGAATTGAATTAAATAATAAAGATTATTTAATTTAAAATTAATTAAATAAAATATTTAATTAACTATAAGAAAGGAGATTAAATGATTAATTGACTAGGGAGAAATTGAATAATTAGTAATGATTAAATTAGTTTTAGAAGAAAAAATTAGATTAATTAAATAATTAAATAATTATTTAATAAATAAAGACGAATAATTAGTATGTTAGTGATGAGACATTTTTAGGTATCTACATCAAGCACAACCAACTAGGGTTCCATAACCTATATATAGAAGGCACAGGGGAAAACATCCTATTTGCATCCATAACATTTGAGAGATTAGAGCGTAGAGCACCTAGAGAGCTAAAGGAGAGCAGTCAGCAGTTGGAGAGCTATGGCAGTCAAATTGCACTGATTTGACCGAGTTCAACACTTTGAGTGGCCAACAGACATGAGTGAGTTTGTATGTACCTCAAACTTTCTTATACATTTTATATTTATGGTGCATTTATTATGGTCGATTGTAGGATAAAACACAAACATGATAGAAGTGCATTAGGGTTTGAATGTGTATAGGTAGGGTTTGAGCACATATATGATGCGATGACACGTATAGGTAAAGGAAATTTGCCTATATGATTGTAATGGCATATATGTCTACAAAATCTGCCTATGTGCATTAGGTCGCATATAGGTTCTGAAACTGCATCTACGTCGAACATTGGCGCGTATGTGTGTAAAAACATGCATGTGTTAAGCAAAAGTGTGCATGCATTGGATTAGCAAATATATGTCAGGCAAGCAAAAATTAGGGTAAAAATCAACAACAATGTGATAAACATATGCGGCTAATGCGGCTAATTGGATAAATTGTGTAGATGATAAAATATGACAAGTGCCCTAACAAAGATAGGACTTAGTGCAATGTGATAAACATATACACTTAGATCCATAGCACCATGTGATAAACATAAGTACTACTAGGATAAAATGGGATAACCAACACTATGTGATAAACATAAGTACTATTAGGACAAATAGAGCTGACCCACTTTGCTTGGTATGTTTGCAGGAGTATCTACCACTGTTGGAGTCTTGAGAGAGATATCTGATGACATAGAGGTTACAGACACAACTGACCAAGGATGATCATAGAGTGACAGAGGCTACGGGATTGAGACACATCATGTTCATGCCTGTGATTTGGGTGAGCATGGGCTTGCCAACTGCATTGGCTGAGTGATGACATTCAGAGACATGTACATTTCATCTGTCGATCGACGAGATATTGGTGACATTGGAGGACATCTACAGGACATTGCGGATACCCATCACTGGAGAGATGGTGATCAATGATTAGAGATGCAATGAAAACAAGGATTAGTGGAAAACTAATATGAGTTCATCTAAATAACATGCTCAACCACAAACATAATGAACTCAAACCCTTTCAAAACATATCAAGAAAGATTAATAAACAAGAAGCTAATTAGGAAATAAACAAAACAAAATGAACTTCCTCATGATGCTCTTTAAGCCATGGCTCCTCCTTGTCCTCTTCCTCTCCAAGATCCTGTTGCTATTTGATGTATGCCCTCAGTTTGAGCACTTAGCACAAAAGGGATGTCCAATGGAGGATGGGAGATGGTTGATTGTGTCAAGTGTTGAATGAGGATGCAAATGAAGTATTAGAAGCTAAATAGAAATTCCAACTAGTGGAAGAACTAAAGCATAATACAAAGGGCTTCCTACAAAACACTCAAATTCTAAGTAACAATGATAATACATGGATAACTCCTATGTGTGTGTGTGTATCCTCAACAATGAAGGAATGAGCTCTATTTATAGATAAAATGGGCAAATGAAGGGTTGAGATGGATTTATCTTATCAAGGGCTAGGATTGAATGATCCTCAATCTATGTAACACTTTCAAACCAATCCTATCTTGACAAGTGTCAACATAAGAAGGCTTGAGAGGAGAGAGAAGAGGCACTAAATGCCTGAGGGGACATGATGGTTACCCTAGGAAGTTTGGTTAGGGTTGAGTTAATGGATAATCATTTTATCCAAAAGATAAAAGAATATGCGAGAATTAAAGGATAACTATGGTAAAAGCAATGAATGCTCGAAGAGACCCATGAGTTAAAAGGATGGTTAAGTTAGAGAGAAAGTCTATAACCAAGGGTTGAGTTTGAGTTAACCATTAATGGTTATTGAAGACTTTAGAGGTTAACTTGTTGAAGACATAAAGCCTTTAATGGTTTATGAAGACTGGAGGATTTTGAGAATTGACCCTTTTCTTAAGGAATGTGCAAATGTTTAAGGGGTAATTAGGCAAATAGGAAGTGATTAGAATAATCTAGAAGAGGTTTAAGCATGCAAGTGGGTTTGTAGGAAAATGCAAGTGGGAAGGATTTTTAGGATTTTAATTGAAATAAAATTCATTTGTTTCAATTATTGGTGCAACTTGCATTTAGATAAATATTTAAATAAATATTGATTTATTTAAATGTGAAGAGGGTATTTAATTAAATGTCAAAAGGGGATTTAATCAAATAAATATGATTTATTTAATTTAAAGCTAGAATTTGGCTAAATGAATTAAATCAAATAAATTGAATAATTTATTTGATTAATAGGAGAAGAGAGTTAAGATGAATTAATTAAATATTAATTTAATTAATTATTGATCGATGGTTAAATAATCAGATAAATGCTAAGTATTCATTTAATTAAGTGGACATATTTAGGTGTCTACAATTAGGATGAGGATTTGGGTGCTTTGCAACAGGTATTTGATGATTAGGATCTAGAGATCCAAGGAGGACACCTCAGTTGGGAGGCTATGTATACTAGTGGACAAGTTCAAACAACAGTGGTGGGTGGGGTTATTAGCAGATTCTTGTACCCAAATAGGATGACTCATGGACTGGCTACCGGATGGGGACGATCTATGGAGAGGTTGATGACACAAAGTACTAGGTTTGCATGAGGCCCATGTGTATTAGCCCACTTGTACCATGAACTTCATCAATTTGTGTACTTAGGAGGATGTGGCTTCCGAATGCGGGGTGACATTGTTACAAGTGTGGTCTTATGAGCATATTACAGCCACCAAGCCAATATGTTTCAGATTCAAAGGCCATGGACAGGGTTATGTACAGTACTATGCAATGATCACTTTCCAACCCCGACTAGGGAAGCTAGAACACTGGAGGATGGTGATTGATGACATTGATTTAGTTATATGGAGACCCTACCTAGACTATGAGGACTGACCGAAGGATGACACAACTACCATTTTGTTATGGGACCATGTTTTTTACTGGGCGGATGCCCTACATTTTGGACCAACTCCTTGACAGGATATCTAGATAATATGGCAGGCTACAACAGATGTTGAGAGGATCAAGGGAGTTCGCATGGACAATGCAGGAGAAAGTTCAATGGGGACCGATTTTGTCATTTGAAGTCGCAGTGCCAGAGTTTCAGGCACTTGTCTTGATGCCTTGGTACATTCAAAGATATATAGTGGATGTAGGGATGACATTGAACTATGAGGTGTATTTCAAGGCATGTCTATTTCCATGATTGACCAAACTAGGGGAGTCACCAGTTGGATTGGATGATGAGGATGGGAGGCCAAGCCGATGGAGATGGAGGAGAAAGGAGGATAGTGTGGGGGAGACGGGGAGGTGGAGGAGATGGAGGCCAAGACAAAGGTCGACAAGGAGGTGAGGGACGGCGAGATGGCACACCACCTAGACCATTTCAAGGTAGGGGAAAATGGCATAGGTACATGCACATATACAAGATGGCTCGCATTAGGGTGGGAGAGGAGAGGAGAGGTTGCAGGTGGAGAGGATGAGAGAGATGAGCTGCAGGCTCTGAGAGTTGGCACAGGCACAAGCCAATAACATAGAAGGCCTAGAGGGGAGGTGGCTACACTCAAACAAGAGCTACATGAGGCTAGAGATGAGCAAGATAGGGTGATGCACTATCATAGAGGAGGCCATCCAAATAGCGAGGGCCACACAACAGGGGGATTCAGGGTCAAGGTATGCATATTGCCTTAGGAATGGAGGAGAGATCAGTTATTGGAAGAACTTATATAAGGCAATGGTTCTTCCTTATTTCATAGTATGGAGCTATAAGCAAGCCTCACAAACCAGCTTGAGGAGAGACAAACAAAGGGCATCCAACGATGGAGTCACAGGGCCACCACCACCAGCAGATTTGGGAGGAGGATGATGGGGAGATCAAGGGACTAGACTGTCATGAGCTCAGATTCCATCGAGGCCTACTAACTTTGAGGGAGGGAGTTCATCATAGCTCTCTAGAGTCTATTTTGTATCATTTTTTTTTGTACGATGATGTAGACACTTGGGATATTTTGTAGTCGTATGATTTTTGACATCATTGTATCATAACACATTATTTTTTGATATATATACGAGAGATGATCTGTTTTGGTGATGACTATATGCATGTATGATCTTATGTGATGCATTTATGATATGCTTATGAGATGTGATTCTATATGCTTTATGATGCTTATGCGATGTATTTTATTTTTTATATGCTTATGTTATGTAATGCGATGTATTTTATTTTTTATATGCTTATGCTATGTATAATGATTTTCTATCATGCAATTATTCTATATGATGTCTTTATATGATCTATGATGCTAATGAGGTGTATTTTATGATTCTATATGCTTATGTCATGTATGATGATGCAGTTATTCTATTCTATGATGGTGTATGATGGATGCATGTATGAAAATTATACATCTTTTTTTATTGGTAATGGGCACTTTTTAAGGTGTTGAAACACTATTGTTGTTCAAATCTATGCGCACACTAGCCTAGTGAAACTACCAAGCCTATGAGCCTAGTAGCCCAATAGGGATCTGAACTTCAATGGTGGTTTCACCAGGCAAGTGTTTTAATCATTGTACTACATGGGTCACCCACTGTATGATAATTATACTTATATGATGTGCTAACGAGTGGTTTGTGCAAGATATGATCTTATGTGCATGTCTATAATATGATTATGTGAACTAATGTTTTGATATGAAAGATGGATGTAAATACAATTTCTATTTATGTGATATGTATGATGCATACTAACATACAATGATGCGGATGGACACTGCATGAAATGCAAATTTGTTTTTGGTGTGTCATTATACTTAGTCATGTGATTCCAAACTACACAGGCTTGGGGAAGGATGATGGAGGACATATGGGAAAGGGGGATGGAAGGTAGGAGATATGGAGGTGAATGATATTCTTTTGCATTTATCATCATTGAGCTTATTATGGGAAATGTATTGTGACCATCCAGATATAGGTTTGACCTAGATAGTCATTGTATCATTTGCATGGAGATCACACAATGGAAAACAAGGAATGCCCCAATTCACACTAGACTCACAGTGTCCTCGTATCCTTGGATGAGCCATAGTATTACTAAGAGATGATACACAAATAGCAAATAGGGGATCATGCCCCATCTTCAACACTCTAGTCATAGGCATCTTTGAAAAGCATAAGAAACATGACACCACAAAAGATGAAATAAAAACAAAATCAAAGACTTCACACCAACATAAATTGACATCTTCAAGTCATAAGTGTATGTTAACATGTTTGATTTAGTCACAATGTTGTCATCTCAATAAAGGACACATAATGTTGAAAAACCCTGTTGTAGTCAAAGTTTGTCAAAAGATTAATTTGTTGAAAGCTCATTATTGCTTGTGTCTCATCTAAAACTGACTTATTGCATGAAACCAATACTTGATTGCAAAGAAGAGTGAAAACTTTGTTGCGGATTGGAAATGCAAGTGAACTTTTATTGCAGAAAGTGCACAGAAAGAAGGAAGGAATGAAAAGACGATGCTCCTCAAAACATGCGATGCCAAGGATTCACTTTCATCACTATGTTTAGGATCTGCCCCCACTTATAGATAGGACCTAATTTATTATGGATGAAAGAAAAGGGTGAAAATGGGCTTATTAAGGATAGTGAACCAATCTTGGGTACATCAATAACAAGCCATGATGGGAATGGATAGGGTTCTTACGTGGAATGATAGGTTGCAAGTGCGTGCAAAGTGAAAGGATGAAATTGAGTCCTGAAGGAGAGAGGAACAAAAGTCTCTACACA
The DNA here is from genome assembly GCF_030272615.1 of Cryptomeria japonica. Classification (NCBI taxonomy): domain Eukaryota; kingdom Viridiplantae; phylum Streptophyta; class Pinopsida; order Cupressales; family Cupressaceae; genus Cryptomeria; species Cryptomeria japonica. The sequence goes on from NC_081414.1 coordinate 155,167,128, forward strand.
TGTCATTAGTAACCTAGTGTTCACCATGGCACTATCCCAGGGCACCACTGAAGTGGTTTTCTCTATTGGACAATTTATTTCTCTTTACTTTTTTCTTTTTTTTTCATTTTTTTTGTGTCACAAGGCACCTATTTGCCAGGTTTTCACCAAAGTGACATTTTGTTTTCTTTTTTTGTATTTTTAATATTTTTTTATTTTTTTATAATTTTTATAGGATTCTCTGAAAAGCTATGTATAAAACCTATGAAGGTGCATGTTGTTGATAAGATAATCCAATGGTTCTCCTTCTGGTGTTTATAACTAATATGCACTTGAGCCATAGACTGTCATGATGACATAAGGCCTAAGCCAATTTGGTTCAAACTTGCCCCTTTTTCTCTCTAACCTATTGATTTTGGGGGTTTTCTCTTAGGACCAAGTCACCCACCTTAAATATGTGAGGTTTCACTCTATGATTGTAACTGTGACTCATACATTGTTGATATGCTTTCAATTGATTGAATGTAGTTTGTCGATGCTCATCTAAAAACTCCAAATCTTGCAAGTGGGAGATGGGTTGTAATATTTGTCACCAATAAGATCGCGTAAGGAGACCCGTAAAGATGGCAACTTGACCTCAATGGGAAAGATGGCTTCAACACTACAAACAAGTGAATAGGGAGTAGCTCCAATGAGTGTGTGGACACTTGTGCGATATGACCACAATGCAGGATTGAGTTGGATATGCTAGTTGCGGCCAACGTTATCGACTGTCTTTTTAAGGATTCCAATAATAGTTTTGTTAGACACCTCAGCTTGACCCTTATCTTGGGGATAGTCTGGAGTGGAAACGCAATGATGGATATGTAATTAGTCACAAAGCTCGCAAATATCCTAATTTTTGAAGGGACATCTATTATATGTGATGATGGAAAGGGGAACACTGTATCAAAAAATAATATAATTGAGGATGAAAGTTGCAATCTACTTACTGGTGACTTATGTGAGAGGGACAACCTCAATCCACTTTGTTAAATACTTAGTGGTTGTGATGATTAATTTATGGTTGTTGGAGGATGGAGGTTGAATCTTTCCCACGAGATCAAGTCCCCATTGACATAAGGGCAATCGAGTAGCAATCAGTTGAAGTTCATATGCTAGTGCATGAATGAGGTCTCCATGAATCTAACATTGCTTGCATTTCTTGAAAAAATAGTATGAGTCCTTTTCCATTGTAGGTCAATAGTAACTAGTCCTCGTAAGTTTCTTAGCCAAGGTTGGACTACTAGAGTGAGCTCCACATATACCTCTGTGGACTTCCTGCAATACGATTTGAGCTTCCTCACTCTCTAAACATATAAGAAGAGTACCATCAATACCCCGTTGGTAGAGCGTGTTGGCCATAATGACATAATGAGAGGTTTGGTAGATGAAGGTACGATGTTGGTTATTGGAAAGGTTGGGTGGAAGGGTGTTATCGTGAAGGTAGGTGAAAATATCATCGTATCAAGGGGAATAGGGACTACAACACATTAATTTAGATGGAGTGATCTTATATGCAGGGACCAAAATATTACCCACCAAGAACTCATAGCGGGTCTTATTATGTGGCATGCTGATCAAGGAAGCAATGGTAGCCATAGCATTTATAGCTCGATTGTTCTCTCTTGGTATTCGCTCAAAGACTATATTTATGAAGTACTTATCGAAGTCGTCCACCATTTTCTTGTAAGGTATTAGTTTTTCATATTTGGTTTGAAAATCATCATTTTTTTTATGAATCACAAGTTGAGAGTCCCCAAAAACATGAAGTTCTTTGATCTTCCATTGAATTGCAATCCGTAGACCTATTGTCAGTGCCTCATATTTTGTAATGTTGTTTGTGCAAGGGAAGGATAACCGATATGGTTTAGGAATAGAATCCCCTTGAGGTGTGATGAAGATTATGCCTGCTCCTACTCCATGTTGTGTATGTGAACCATCAAAATATAGTTGCCATAATCTAGATTTTCTGACTGTGAAGATGGATTCATCCAGAAATTCTGATACAATAGGAGAATCAACAATTGTTGGTGGATCAGCAAGTTGGTTTGCAATGAATTGTCCTTTGATATTTTTTTTATCCATGTAATCAATGTTGAATTCACTTAACATCAGGACCCACTTAGCTAGCCTGCCTATGAGAGTTGCTTCATTGAGTAGATATTTGAGTGGTTCAATCCTTGCTACAAGATTTGTTTTAAGAGTTAGCATGTAATGATGCAACTTCTACGAAGCAAAAATTACAGTAAGACACGTGCACTCGATTGGAGTATAATTAAGCTCATATCCAACCAATGTACAACCAATTTAGTAGATGGCTCGTTCTTTTCCTTCATGGTTCTATTGTGCCAAGAGTGCCTCTGGCGTTGTGATTATTTTTGATATGTAGAGTAACAATGGTTTTCCTTGGATTTGTGGCATAAGTACTAGTGGATTCAATAGTTAGTCCTTGAGGAGTTGAAAATCTTGTTGCCATTTTTCATCCCACTTAAATTTGATGTTCTTGTGAAGCAAATGTTGAAACAGATGACACTTATTTGCGAGTTGCGCAATGAACCTACAAATTGATTGGAGCTTTCCTTACAATGATCTAAGTTGACTGATGTTCTTAGGAGGAGGCATCTCTAAAATTGCTTTGACTTTTGCTGGATTTGCTTCAATGCCTCTTTGTGAGATAATGTATCCTAGGAATTTCTCGAAGGTCACTCTAAAGACACTTCTTGGGATTCAATTTGACTTTGTACTTCTCCAAGCGATCAAAGACTATTGATAGGATATCCAAATGTTCTTCCCTTGTAACCAATTTTCCCAAAAGATCATCTACATAATCCTCCATGGTAATATGCATGATGTCATAAAAGATTATTGTCATGGCTCTCTTATGTGTGGCACCTATGTTCTTCAATCCAAAAGACACGACGTTCCAACAAAAGGTACCCCAAAAACATGTGAATAATGTCTTACATTGATCTTCAAGTGTTATCTTAATCTGATTGTATCCAAAGAATCCATCCATAAGTGATAATATTGCATGGTATATTGTGAGATTGATGATCAAATCAATATTTGGTAATGGGAAGTCATCCTTGTGGAAAGCCTTGTTTATGTATTTGAAATTAGTACATATTCTTATGTTGTCATCTGGTTTACTGATAGGTACAAGATTGTAAATCCAATTAGGATAGTCAATTGGTCTAATGAAACCAACATCTAATAAATTTTCAAGCTCAAATTCACTAGTAATTCCACCTATGGATGCATAACCAAATTAGTATCAAGTCTAGGGATATCTGCATATGACCATGCAAAATTTATCTTTCTCTGTGAAGAAATTTGTGAACTTTGGTTGCTCAATTTCTGTCCATGATTGTGTAAGAAAGATGTTGTGTGGCACCTCTTCTATCCACATGTTTGTTTTGATGGTCTCTTCAATCAACATATATGACTTCTCCTAATATGATGTCATGGAAAAAGTGTCAAACCTTCCATTCTCAGGGGCCTCAAAGAGGTTTTCACCGTCGGATGCATCCGTTCTTTTTATTTTTTTAGGGTTAAAAAGTGTTGAAGTGTGGTTTTCACTAAAAGACCCATTATTCATTCTTATTTTAATATTTTTGTGACTCGAAGGTTTGGCACCCTCTCCAAAGTATGTCACATTGTTGAGTTCAATGGTGTATCTTGCTTTATGGTCCTCGAGAGGGAGATCATCTTTTATGCTAAGGTAATCAATGAAGGCCTCATCATTTTGGAATGTGTCAAGTTGTGGAGGTCCTTGTTGGTCCTAGTCAATGAGTTGTAGGTGAACGAGGGGAAGGACATCTGTATGTTAAAAGTTGGTAGGTGTAAGGGTAAAGATACAAGAATCTTCATGTATACCAATAAGGTCATCGAGGTCATCACCGGTACTCTCCCCATCAGTCTCGATCATAAAAGAATATAAATCAACATCACTAGAAGGACACTCAACAATCATAGTTCTCAATTTTTGTGATTTTCACCTAGAGCCTCGAGACATGGACGGTTCGGGAGCCTAAAAAGTCTTTATCCCTGCTTCACCACTAACATGTTTTTCTTGAGATATAGAACTAGATGATGTTGCTTGACCAACTTTAAATAATTCTCTAAATTTTTCTTCCTTAGTGGGTTCACCAAGTTCTTTGAGAGTTTTTGTAATCTCATAATCACTAGATGATTTGTCAAAACCCCATTCCCATTCATCTAAATCTATAGAATAGCATCTCTCTTATTATTGGCCATTAGTGGAATCGAGATAACTAATTTTCAATGTTGCTTGGGAATTAAGACCACGTAATCTCAATCGTGCAAAACCAAGTCCTTTTGTCAGTTGTTTCTTTGGTACTAATTCAGGTTGCAGTGGTTCCACAATACCTTTCTTTTATGGGCCAAGAGGATATTTTCCATGATATCGCATCTTTTGTAGAAACTTGAAGCATTTTCCATAGTTTTCAATTGGTATTGTGATGTGGTCTTGATTAGGTTGTTATTATGGTTCCTTATAAATAATCTTGTAGATAACTTCTTCCATTTCACCCCATTTCTTGAAAGTAGTGGGATCCCATTTTATGATGATTGTTGATATCTACCTGGAAGAATTTTGTCTACCATATTTTCTAGGAGATTCCATTAATTGCCTTAGATACATGGTTTGATTAAGGTTGTATTCTCTCATGCCTTTGTCCTTGAATTTTCCTTTAAGTTTTGCTTGCTTTGAAGTGGAAGCTTTTAATGATTCTGGATCAATGTATGTCAATGATGAAGTAGCCTCTCAATTGATTAGGACTATTATTTCAGGTCTTGGTCAAATATTGTTGCAACATATGTATGGATTGGGACCACCTTTGACTATAACTTCAGTTCCATTATGTGGGAACTTGATGCATTGATAGCAAGTTGAAGGCACTTCTCTCATTGCATGTATCCATGGTCATCCCAAAAGTATATTGAATGTAAGATCAAGATCAAGGACTTGGCAAACCACATCCTTTTTTACTGGCCCAACCCTTAGACGTAGAGCAACTATTCCTTTTGAGGAGTATTCTTCATTATCATATGTCTTTATGGTGATCTTATTTGTAGAATCCACATCATTTTCAGAGTATCCCAGTTGTATGATAGCTTTCAATGCACAAATATTGAGGCATGCTCCTCCATCTATCAAGACTCACTTTATGCGGTGTTTATGGAGGAAAGCTTCAATGAGAAGTGGTGTGTTATGGAGATGCCACATCTCCTTTTGTGAGTGTAAGGAAGTGATGGGTAGAAATATGTCCCACCATGGCTTGAAATTGGTCCACATTTAGATTGGTAGGAATTGACGTCTCTCTCAAGATTTTGCCCAAAATAGATTTGTGTGAGGCTGAAATGCACAAAAAAACAAGGATTTAAATGAGAGTGAGTGTCTTTCCTAATTGGTCTACAAGATCATATTGGCTATTGGATAAAAATGAAATCATTTTGGGTGCACCTTGTAAAGTAACTTTACCCCTTCAAGTAGTGGCATTGCATTCGAGAGCTTTGCCTTTTATGGTTATGGTAGACACATGGTTGTCTAATTTTGAAATATGGTTGACAGTGTAATCATAGGACATATTGGTATAATTGGCATCATTGTCTGTCTTAAGGGCCTTTCCCCTATCATGTTTTGAATATGGTTCCTTGAACATCACATTCTCTTTATTGGAAGTCTGACTATCAACTTCTATTGCACCATTGTCAATAAGATCTTGGATGAGATTCTTCAATTTGTGACAATTACTAGTCTTTTGGCCCTTGCTCTTGTGATATTCGCAAAATTCATCATCATTCCACCATGTAGGTTTTACCCTTGGTTCAACTGGTTGACTATCTAGTAATGTGGCGAGTTTGTTGGCAACCAACTTCTTCAATGCGGTTTCAACTAGTTCTCCCAAAGGTGTGTACTTCCTTGGAGGTCTTGGTCTCTTTGTGTATTCACTTGATTATTGGATGAACTAGCACTGGGGAAAGTTAGCTTTGGCTTGACCACATTGGCATCCACAACCCCATCATTGATGATATTCTTGTTTTTCTTCTAAAATCAGGGCTTGTCTTTCCCATTAGGATCATCTTTGTTCTCTTTAAATAACTTGATGGTGCCTTGATCAATAAGGACTTTTTCAATCGATAGACCTTTTTAAATGACCTCTTTGAAGGTAGACAAGCATGCCTTTCGAAGTTCATATCCAATTCCTTTATTCATATTTTGGGTAAACATCTCAACCATTTTCTTTTGTGGAATTTGACAAGGGCAATGACTAACCAAACTTCTCCAATATTGTAAGAATGACACAAAAGACTCTCCATTTTTATGCTTTGTGTTGCATAAAGTGGTCACTGATACCTCATTTTTGATGTTGTACGAGAAATGTTGTATAAAGGCCTTTGACAATTCACCCCATCACTTAATCCCAAGTGGAAGTTGTGAAAACCATTCCATGGCTTGTCCACCTAAACTTTGTGGAAATAATCTCATCAAATAGGAATCCCCTTTTGTCATATATATGCAAGCCCTGAAGAATTATCTAATGTGTTCCTTAGGATCTCCTTTTCCTTTGTACTTGTCAAACTTTGGTGTCACAAAATGAGGAGGAAAAGGAGGCATTGGTATACGAACTATCATATGGATAAGTACATATGCCATTTATTACGTAGTCCTTTGTTGTTGTTTGCATACTCACTATTTGTTGTTGCAAATCACTACTAGGTGGTGCTTTGTCTCTTTGAGGTATTCCCATGCCCGAGCCACTGGGAGGAGGATGAGGAACACAATGCATGTATGAATGACATTGATAATATATATGCTCATATGGGGGAGACAAATAATTGTTGTAAGGGCCACTTGGTATGGTATTATGATAAGGAGCACTAAACCTAGGATGATTGTATGTGTCGTGAGCATGGGCATAATTGGTATTGTAAGCATGATCTTGAGCATTGCCCCTAAATCTTACATGTGGTCTTATTGCATAAGTATTTACATGATCTTGGGTATTCTCTTGTTGTTGAGCATATGCATTGGTATTCCTTCGCCCTTGGAGAGGATGAGCATAGGATTGTTCATGAGGGTTTCTAGCATCATTGGTATAAGGATGAGTATCGGTCACTTCAAGTTTTTGAAACAAGGATGAGGGTAACTCATGCATGGTATGCTCATGTGTATGTCCACCATCATGACCACTAGAATTATCTTTTATTGGGATCCTCTTCTAAAATTTGCGACACAAAAAAGTCATGGGGTAGTCTTGCATCACTTTGGACAGACAACGTAAGAAGAATTGATGGTCTCTTCTCATGATTTCTTCAAACACTCTATTAAATCATGTATTAGATATAGTGTCTTGAATATCCATTGTAGAAATGGACTCATTGTCAACGTCTAGTGGATTACTATAATTCTCAAAATATTATGGGTTATAAAATTCATCTCCATCTAACTCATATGTTTCCATGTTTAGAGATTGTCGAGCTTATTTGACTTGTCTTCTAATCCTTTGTGAATGGGTTTCAACCATGAAAGACCTTGGCTAAAATGGAGGATGGATAAAATGTGAAGACTATGGAAGATCAAGAGGGTTATAAAATTGAAAATGAATCTAGGGTTGTCTTGAAATGTCCCAAAATGTTATTCCAAGATAAATGTAATAATCTAAAGCAAGGTGTGGCTTCCTAGGAGATGATGGACTCTTGATGAGGCAAGTTGACCTTAACTAGAGATGTCCAAATGGTACTCAAGATGATAAGTCTTATGCGAGAACCACCTAGAGATGTAATGCAATGTGTTTGCAATATATGATAGGGACTACTAAACAACCTTTTGACTCTAGTTGAAAAGTGTGAGTGGGGGACTACAAATAATATTTGAAAAATGTCTGAAAGTGGATGAAAAGCCTAGACCAAATGATAGTTGACCTAAATGAAAACCTATGGAATCAGCCTTAGAAGCTTTTATGATCTAAAAAATATAGATGTAGTACGAATTCACAGACACGGTTTTAGAGTACAGATATGCAGTTTCACAATTGCAATGTAATTCTTAGTTTTGTCCAAATATGCGGTATAAAGTTGCAGATATGTGCCAAAAGATGACACAGACATGGTTTCACTATTGATAATATTTTTCTCATCTCTACTCAGATATGCGTCATAAGGTGACACAAACGCGACAAGATGATTCATAGATGTGATGTCAATATTGATAATGTTTATAATGTTGATAATGTTTTCTCAGTTTTGTGGCAAGAAAACACAACATAGGAGAAGACACAATGTTTGAAGGTGTGTTGTACAAAATCTAAGTGTAAATGTGTATGTTCTGTAGGCAAAAATAGCCCAATTTCCATAGGTCTCAAAACAATAGAAAACGCTTGAAAGCATGCACAACCTAGGCTTGGAAAGAGAATACTACTTGTTGAGTCCCCACTCGGATTTGTCCAAATACTAAAACAAGGTGAATAAAAAGAGAATTGGTGGCACTAGATCCCCCTTACATGACACTCACTTCTTGGGCACACTAAAGTCTCCTACCCTGAAGATCCGAAGATCTTACGAATTAAGGGACATCTATCTCAACAACGAGTAGTAGCAATGTGGGGTGGCCTCAGAGGTCCGACCTCATGCACCATCAACAAAATAGGGTTTTGGGCCACTAAAACAATTGGTGTCTAGTAATGTTTCAGGGTATACTGGTGGTCATACATGCAACGGTTCACTCAATTAAGAGGCCTTCCAGCCCTTTCGGGTTTTACGCATCACAAGGATACTGGAGGAGACATCTATTGGTATAACACATTGGCATCAGGTGATAAGAGACTTTTGTCAAAAAACACAAATATTTATATAGCAGACTAAAACAAAGTACCACTTGGGTTGTTCCCTCTCACAAGACGGGAGGTAGACCTCTAAAGGATAATAACAATTTGTCTTACACCCAAGATCCAATGGAAGGAGAGTGGAGATGATACTTTTGTTATCACCTTAGGGTTCTAAATAAAAAATGTGCCAAAAATATAAGACACTTCAAACAAAGTTCATTTACCCCTCAACAAACAAATAAAATGATCAATGAAAATCATGTGAGACTAGTTAGACTAGAAAATGACAAACACACATCTACATTACCCTTGCAAGCAAATGATTAGTAGTATTAATGATTACCCCAAGCTAAAATGTGGAAAGGGTCCTTCGACAAAATAATAAAGATAGCTACACTGCTTCATTAGGCCACAAAGGTTAGACAAAAAGGAAATCAAATCTAAAATTTAACCCTAATCGCAAAACAAAAACAAAATGCTAAAATCTAAGATGTTGATATACCTAAAACAAATGCAAAAAGACTCAGACTAAACCTTGTAACCTGTAAAAAAGAAAAAGAAAATGCATACGCGATAGAGTAGATCACATACATGACAATAAATATCATGTACGCGACAAGAAATAACATATACACGATAAAAGGATACACATACACATTGATAATAAACCCGATTTGACATAACTAAACCGAAACATGGAAATAATTGATAAAAAAGTTGACAAATCCTAAAACACATATGCAACAAAAGGATACAAATGCACAATAAAAGGATATGCATATGTGTCGATAATAAACACACACACATTGACAATATACATAAATGTGCCAATAATAAACACACAAATTCCGACAGTATACACAAACACGTCGACAAATCAGATATGCGATTCTGGTGATCCTACAAAATAGAAAATTCAATAAAATACAAACGCAACAAAATGATGCACAAACGCGATTTCAGCCTGAAAATGTCGTTGATCCGATCTGCAACTTGACAAAAAGACTTAAAATGCAAAAATATGTTAGAAACATGGGAAAGGTGCCACCAAGTGTGCCAAAATGTATATGGTTAAATTGGGATGCTAAACTATTATAAAACCAACAAAGATTCAACCACATAAAACCCTAGTTCTACAATCAAAATCCACCATACACAAATGAAGAAGCTAAAACACAAAATATTGAAATATTATACCATTCACATGCTTAGTAGGGTTTGATCTCCATTATTTCCTATCTCCATTGATCTTGTTTGATAATATTGCTCTCAAATTTTGTATTGTACACAAGAGCTCAACAAGGAACAAATTGTGGTTGTGTAGTCGCTTGATTATTTGATCTCTATGAAAGGTCACATGAAAATTGATTAGCTTGTTAGGGTTTGCCAAGGATGAAAGGATCCTCTCATATAGAGAACACCTTAGAAAATGGAGGGATAGGATTAAGAGGTGGAAGGATAAATGGTTGGCTAGGATTAGAGGGTAGGTATACAAAATAAAAAAATATTAGAGAGTTGGTTAAAGGTAAATTAAGAGACGAAGACAAGTGTCATGGAGGGAAAAAGCCAATGAATGAATTAAATAAATAAAAATCAATTTCATTAATAGAAGAAGTGGGGCAAATGAATAAATAAAATATTTATTTAATTTTGGGGAAAAGATAATTTAAATAAATAAAAATATTTATTTAAATAGGGAAATTCTAGAAGAGGATTAATGCATTAATTAAACAAACAAATAATCTATTTAATTAATAGAAGGTTTAGGATAAAACAATTAAATAAATAAAATATTTTTTAATTAGGTTAGGACGATTTTAGGTGTCTACAATTATTACAGAATGTTTTCGACAATGTATGAACACAATTACCTTAAGAAGTTTATTATGTTGAATCCATTTGTTGCTAGTTGTTTAGACATTATCTTTATTATTATTTTTGTCGGTAATTTATGATATTATTGATTAAATAAACGATTATAGTGCATCACAGAGAACCCCCCCCCCCCCTCTCGAGTTTCCAAACATACACCAAAATGAGCTCATCTATGCTCAAATGCAAACACCAAAACATGACTTAAGGACATTATAAAGCCAGTCTAAAGAAACCATAATAGAGCACTGCCTAACCGAGACATACAAAATAGGTTCAAAAAAATAATAAGTATTCAAGCAGAGCCCCCACATAACCTGACATAACCATTGCTTGCTTCAATCTTCCTCTTTCTTGGCCACAACTTGTGCCCCACCTCCGGCCTGACCTCCTCCATTGCTTCTCTTAGATCCACTTCCACGTACATCAACTCCATGAAGGTCTTTGAAAGCTTTCCATCCATGCCATGCCAATGCCTGAAACCTCTCTTTCAAATCTCCTTCCTACCATCTTACAAACGACACTTTCCCATCAAAAGAATCATCATTGACTCCATCAGACACATCAAACCCATCACTAGGCATGACCCATTCAAAAATGGAGTTCATCCTTCCCAGATACTCCTCCAGTACCAAATCCCACATAACCCCTTTCACAACATCCACAAAGGTTTTAAATTCCAAACCCCAAGCCACCATTAGCGAATAAATATCCATGTTCGTCCGATATCGGTGACTAATATGATTAATTTCCTCCCCCAATAGCAACTTCACTACATCAATTACCCTCTTGTCCTTGAAACAAAAGAGGTCTTTCAACATTTTGTCTGAAACTCACCCAACAAAAGGTACCAACCACCTCTCAGTTTTAAAAGTGAAACTAGCCTCCATATCCTTCACGACTACAATGCCACCACCTTCGTACTTGCACACACTCTGCTCTTCCAATAATCTATGTAATAACACAATTGAAATGCTCAAAGAGAAACACATAGAAAAACACAAAGGATTCATGTTAAGAAAGCCGAGACACTCAACACTTCGCCGCCATTTCAAAGGACATCCGCCAACTCACGCCATCAAAAGCTCTGCTCATAAATGCATATACATTAAAGCATTGTCCTTGTTAGTTAAAATTATTTTATTCCCACTGAGCCAACAGTCAATCCACCACACACCACACTAGTAGGCACTTCCGTCACCTTCCTACTTTGTACTTGTCATTATATAGGATGTACAACCACATTAAAAAATTGCCTTTGCATCATCCTCATTCACAAGATTTCAAAAATATTCAAAGTGAATAGCCTTTTCCACCTCAAAAGATGTGGCCCATTTCGACAACACATCTGCCACCTCATTCCCTGTTCTTCAAACATGAGAAACTTTGAAGTCGTTAAAATATTTAAATCATTTTTAATCTTTTTAACATAATTATCTAACTTCCAAGCTTGTGTCCCCCCTTTGATTATTGCATTAATTGTAATGAGGGATTCTCCTTCTAGGTGGAAATTAGAGAAACCAAACTTCAAACCCCATTCAACCACCAATAGGGTTGCCTGTACTTCCGCCTCATTATTTGTACCCTTGTCCAACCTTTGAGCAACCATAGCCAAAATATTACCTTTCCAATCTCTAAAAACCACCCCTACCCTTAAGTCACTCAGATTACCTTTCGAAGCTCCATCAAAATTCGCCCCACCTTTTGTGCCACAGAAGGGACTGAAGATGAATCATCTCGTCTAGGACTATGAATGGGCCAACATCTTCTTTATATTTGAGTGGAGTGTACTCAATGTATTTGATTAATATGTGTTTCTTAGGGGTAAATTAGTCATAAATAACATAATCAGATATCAAAGAGCAAATCACAACTCTAATCTAATTAAGATTACTCCTAAATGACAATAGAATAATGCAAAATCAACCGAACTGAATAAATAATCTAATTAAGAATCCCTCAATTGATGTAGCAAGGCTTCCATTTCTCTTCTTCAAATTGCGTGTAGGTGGCTCTCAGGTATTGCAATAGGATTCCTGCATAAAGATGGCAATTGTTTTGAAGAGTGCGATCTAGCTTGAAATGAAAAACTGATGTTGTTTATATGGATTTTCATGAGAGATGGGGAGGGATTTTGAACTCAAGTTTTGATTGATAGATAACTGATTTAGATTGATCAGTTAACAGAGTTGATTGATTCGTTAACTCAATAGATTGGTCTGTTAACAGGATTGATTGAGAAGTCAACTAGATTGATTGGATAGTGAACTGAATAGATTAGCCAGTTGACTAGATTGAATGACAGTCAGAAAAGGTGATTTGGAGTGAAAAGGGGTGATTGAAGAGTTAATCGAGTTAACTAATTAGTTATCTGATTTGATCGATTAGTTAAGATTTAAACATGTGTTGTAGGATTTTGAAATTGAATTTGATTTTCATTTTCAATTTGGATTTGGATTTTCGAATGCTAAAATGCACATGAAATTAACTTAAATTCAGATATGGTGAAATGTGAATTTGATGAATTGGAATGAGATGAAATTGATTGAAATTCGAATTTGGGGAATTCTGAATTTAAGAGAAATGAAATTAGATGGAATTATTTGAAATTCGAATTTGGGGAATTGGAGGAATAAGTTAATTAATTTAAATAATTAAAATAAAATTATTTAAACAGTAGAAATAGAATTAATTAAATAATAAAGATTATTTAATTAAGGAAATTAATCATAATTAATTAAATAATTAATATTTAAGAAAGGGTTAATTGATTAATTAATTAATAAGTGGAAATAGACTGATTAGTAGTGTTGAAGGGTGATGATTGAATCAGTTTAGAAGAATAATTAGCTTAATTAAATAATTAAAGAATTACATAATTAATTAGGATGAATAATTAGTGTGCGATTAATGAGACATTTTTAGGTGTCTACAATATGTATTCTTGAGTCTTGATGTCACCTCATTGTCGTTGATATTATTGTGGCCTGGAGTAGATTTTTTCAAAAGAGAAATTTATAACAATGGAATTGATGCTCCATGAATAATTGGGAGAGATGTGAGGGAGAAAGGACTAGGAGTTTCATACCTTGATTTCTTAGAGACATAGTTGCTGCACTTGAGCTTCCTCTTTTTTCCTTATAATTGTTTATAGGATATCTTGCATTTTGGAGTATCTCGAAGAAGAAGAACATCGACTGAATGTGAAGGTTGTTTAATGACTTAACTCTAGATATGGCTATAAATGTTAGTCCCTACCTTTTTATATTTTTTAAATATTGATTGTTGATTTTGTAGTGTTAGGCCTTGGGATTTTTGTATGGTAATAGCCCATGCCATTGTGATTAGTATCTACCTTTGGTTGCCTAGCGATATAGGGATTATCAGTATACTTTTGGGGTCATCTTGGTTTCATGGTGGCCCATTGTAATTATCAATCCTTGCTACAACATACATTGGAACATTCGATGATTTGGAGCTAGGGTTGTAAAAGCTTTCAACAACTTCACCAAGAGATCCATTTACAAGTCCTACTTGTGTCCATATGTTGGTTGTGAGCATGATTTGTTTCCCTCTACAAAGCAGTACTTATTTTTTGAGTTATTCATCGTTAGCTACATTATCTACTCTAATCTTGGTGCTTGTCATAATACTTATTGCAATCAAACGGCTCAACAATTTTAACATTCTTATGATGTGCAATTTAACTAAATCATTGGTAGAAAACATGTGCATTGATTTGTTGAATTATTCCTTTTCACTCGATGTAAGCTACTTGTTTGTGTGTGTCATTAAAATATGATAATATTCTTGTATTTATTTTGCATTCCACATGTTTTGCAACATTTGACAAAATTGTGTTTGTGTTGGAGTCTTGCCTTGTTGACAAAATATTGTTTGTAAGATGACGACAATCATAAATTGGTCCCACAATGTTTTTTTATTTGAGCGCGATGCATAAATGGATTTTTCCACCATAGGTGGTAGTTGTGTGAGGTCACCAATTAGTATTATAGACACTCCACCAAAGTATAGATATTGTCGATGCAAGAAAGCCTCGCATAATCTCGTGTTTATTTTTAGTAGTAACTTTGGCCCTCTGAAGCTCATCTCATCGATTAAGGTTTATCTTATGTGCTTCATCTCTTCTTAAAATGTTTATAATGCTTTTCCTTGTAGTGGGTGCATTACTTTGATAGGAATCCAAAATGTTGAATGTATAGTTGATGTGTGGATATTAAATGCAACAACCCATATAAGGGCTAATGTGAGTAGTTGGCTTTTTTGTTGCAATCTCTTACTTTTGAGTGCATTTCTTATGCGTGCGATTAGGTAGGATTTTTATTTACCTATTATTCCTTGAATGATCATGTGCAATATTTTATCTAAGGGGTGTTTGCTATGGTCAATAATAATTATGAGTGCTAGTTTTTATTTCAATGACAATGTATAGTTTGGGACATCAAAGCTACCTAACACATTCTCTTCTTGCCTACATTTTTTTTTCATGTTTATGAATTGCATGGTGATTTTTTCAAGGTATTGGGGTATCACAAATTGATCCCATCTATTATTGTTATCAAACTCACACCTACCAATCATCTCGAGTTCATTTATGCTAACATTGTTTGAGGGGCCCATTTGTGAAAATAATTCCCATACATTCAATTATGTTGTGTCCCTTCTGTTCAAGTCAGTATCACTCTCTTCTTCTTCTTTGATGCTCACTTCCATTTCAACGGTGTGATTGATGTGCCATGCATCATATTTGGTTGTACTCACTTGCTTCTAATTTGTGATTGTTGTATGCTTAGTAAGTCCTATGTCAATTTCTATGCTTTAAAAATGTTTGTACAAGAGTAGCTCACTCTAGTTTCAAAGTGGTCTGATTCCTACTTTGGGATGTTGTGGAAATTCAAGTAAACATTGACAATCGCTTTTACCTTTCTCTCTTTCCATTTGCATCCTTTATGACTTGTAGAATAGAAGAAAGATCTCACAGTTTTAACTACTATTATTATTTCCAACTTTGGAGTTCGATTAATGTGGGAATGTACGTAGCTAGATTGAAGTTGACTTTCATTTATTCTTCTTGTTATTCAATGGAACACTTTTTATCCAACATTCAAAGATGTGAAAGGTCAATTACAAACAACGAGCAACAATTTTTTAGGCATATGACATGTTTCTTGCGCTCCTATATCACACTCTACCACAATCTTTGTCATGAATTTTTGATATGCTATGAGGGCTAGGTCATCTATTTTTTGGGTTACAAATATTTTTGTTAACATATCAATACAAGTCTTAGACACTCTCTCTGCTTTTGATGCATACTTGGTAATGTATTTCAATACAAGTGCTCATGAGATGACTAGATGGCAATATATGTTGGCTCTCCATATTGAAATAATTTTGAATTGTGTTTGTTTAGTGTATTGTTATTCCTTGCAAGCTTGTGTTGTTTCTTCTCATTATTATCACATGATAAGGTAGATATAATTTGTTCTTTTGATGAAGCTTTGTATCGACATTCTAGTTTTTTCCCCCTCTTGCATAAGAATGTTCTCTCTCTGCATTTTGTGTGCCTCTGGACCTTTGTATTCATGAGAGGTTTGTAGCCAATATCTTAGCTATTTTTAGCAAGAATGGATCATCTAGTGGAGGTTAGTATATTGTGTTGTTTATGCACGATGCATCACGAGGGTTTCAAGCACTAACATACATGTCAAATAATGTTCTTGCTTATTCAAATTCTACATTATTTTCCCAATAAAGTTTATCAATGTCTGGTACATTTGGTAGCTAGAAAAATCCATTTACATGTGTAGTTCCTTGATGTTGTCATTCATATCTATACTAGTAATATTTTGAACTGAGAAATTTCTCGTTGGCTTCTTCATGAAAGATTGTGAATCGTTGATGTAGGTATAACAATGTGGTGTGAGGGTTATTTATTAGATTATCTAAGCGTTGTTTATTTGTTTGGTGTGAGGGTTATTTATTACATTATCAAAGTGTTGTTTATTTGTTTAGATTTCCACCATCATATCATTTCAAATAAATCATTGTAGATCTAGCCACTTCGTGTTTGCTACAATGAATGGGAAGAATAGAGTGGGTGACCCTATTTAGTTGATTATATTTGTTAGTTCAACATGACATTTGTTCCAATATGGTCTTGTGCCCCCCATCAAGTATCCAAAGTGCATGAACACTTCAGCTAATTATGTGTTAAGGAGACTTTTTAGGTGTGCACAAAGGTTCTCAATAGTGGTTGGTGTGTTTTCTTTTGCAATTTTTTAATGAAACCACTACAAGTCCTTGGCTATGGTACCACATCATAAGATTGAACATAAAATATCAAAACCTTGGATGCCTTTTGAATCTTTGGTCATGAATTATGCTCAAGTGGAGTGCATGCTCATGCATCTACACTTCCCTAATTCATGGTTGCATTTATAGTGTAATTCCATTTCGAGAAAGTGTCAAAATTTCCATATCGAGAAGCCCTCAGTATTGTATTCATTTATTGGAGATGACTTTATTTTAGGTCAATCGATAATGTTGTTTGTATTGTCATCAAGTTCCAACATTTTCTTAATAATTTCTAATTCACAATGTCTACTTGACAATGTAACCATAAATGATTATGTGTGTATTGTTCTATTTTCAATATCCTCTCCATCATTGTTGATTTTGTTATTTTGCACCACTATGTCTTGGCTAGTTACAATGGTGTTGAGCATGTTTGAAATTTCTATTCTTGCTTTAGGAATCCACACTAATTAGTCAACACTTTTAACAACAACATTACAGTATGGGTCATGTTTGACTTTGTATTGTGATACATCTTTGATATGAATTCTACTTACATAAGAATCATAATGTTCTTCTGTATGTAGTCTTCAAACAATGAGTACATCCAAGTCTTCTAATCTTCATGGAAGAAATTTTGTAATCTTTATATCTTGTGGGAAGCTAATCGTGTGACCACTATATTTGTACTGGTTGAGCCAAGAGTGTCAATTACTTGTAGTACTGGGCTTACTCTGGCAATGAGCATTTCTTCCACTTGGGTCATGTTTTTCAACACAATAGGTTGTTCTCCTAGGTCCATATTATTGAGTGATGAGAATTGATGTATGTCTTTCTCATTGAAACATCTTTTGAAAATAGTGGCATCATTTGATGAGTGTAGAGGCATGACAAGATATCGTTCCCTACATATAATGCATGTTTCTAAGCTTGCTAATGAGTCTATTTATTGTCAAAATATTTTTAATATTGTTGTGAAGTTGATATTGTTATTTGATGGTGCTGTAGGTTTTATCTCTTTTCATTTTGGGTGTTTCCATCTGTTGCATAATATTGTCAATTATATTTTTGGTGTATTTGTTTATCTATATTTTTTAGAAGTTTACGGGTGATTATTTCATCTCTATGATGAGCACAGTAGTTGTTGGTGCCCAAATCAATAGATTGGAAAAGTTCTAAGGTTATGCCTGATCCTATCTTTGAACCTTCCAATTGATTTGGCCAACAAATAGAGTGAACCTTTCAAGGTTGCTAACTCCCTCACTTCAGGCTCTGCAGAACCTAAGCGGGTGCACCTACTCACCAACTAATCTTCTTACTTGGTGCTTTTTATAGTAGATATGTATATTGTACTTTCTACCTCTGTTGTTTATGTCAAAGTGGCATATATCTTTGGGACAAATTACCTTACTATTCGAATGAACTCTTACTTCAATCTGATTTTGTTTACCTCTTACTCCTATTGATCTCGAATTGAATTTTATATGCAACTAGACCAATGCCTTATTTCTTTTGGGCAATAGAGCCATTCACTTTCAAACCCTATGTATAACTCTAAAAGACAAATTTTAAACCCTCCCTTGGATGGATTTGTTAATTACCTAACCTTAAATGTTACAATTAGGTATCTTC
The DNA here is from genome assembly GCF_030272615.1 of Cryptomeria japonica. NCBI lineage: Eukaryota > Viridiplantae > Streptophyta > Pinopsida > Cupressales > Cupressaceae > Cryptomeria > Cryptomeria japonica. Next base: position 155,185,820 of record NC_081414.1, read on the forward strand.
AATTACAGTTAGTCTGATTGAATTTAACTCTTACAAAAAGACCAATCAGAATAAAATGCTACTAGTTGCCTTTTGTCTCAAATGCACTCTATATTTTTCTAACTTGCAATTATAACATAAAATATTCACACAAAGATTTAAGATAACAACCACTTGCTTTAAATGGTTATGACAGACAACTGATCTGAAGAGAAATTTACTACAACACAATAGTTAAGAAGGAACACTGATAGTATTTTTATTTATTCATATCTGATGATATATTACATCCTTTTTTTTAATATTTATTACCCTTTTTATTTCGTCCCCCATGTTTTACAAATAAATATCATATATTAGGGTTACATCCCTTCACTTCATTCGTCATGTCTCTTAGTTTGGCGCCTTTCTGACAATTTAGTCGTTGCGGGTAACTGTCTTTCTTTCACGTCATTTCAGCATAGGTTATACTGATAAGTAACCACCAACTTGATTTTGATCTTCGGGTTACCTATGCTAAACACATCTTGGATGATGCCTATTGGTGTTACTTTCATTATCGACATATCTAAAAACCATCTTCTCGACTTCACAAGTCATCTCGATGAAGGCTTTGCCTTTGAATTTGTTGTGAGTTATCCCAATAGAGGTATTCCAATCAAGAGTACGCCATTGGAGTAACTGTTTCGATGACCATCCTGTAGACACCTAAAAATGTCTCATTGATCATGTGCTAATTATTCGTCTAAATTAGTTAAATACTTCTTTAATTATTTAATTAAATTAATTAATCTTATTCTTCTAATTTCATATTTCCTCATCATCTTACTAATTATTCTATTTCAATTTTATCTTCATTTAATCATTCAAACCATTTTCTAATGTTAATTAAATATTTATTATTTAATTAATTATGATTATTAATCTTTCAATTTAAATAATCTTTATCATTTAAATAGATTCATTTTCAATTTCTATTTCTAGTCAATTAATCATTCACCATTTTTTCTAAATATTAATTAAATATTTATTATTTAATTTATTGTGATTTTAATTCTTTAATTTATATAGCTTTTATTATTTAATTAAACTCAATTTCTAAATAATTAAATAGTTTCTTTAAATTATTTAATTAACTAATTAATTCTTCTAATTTCATTTAATTTCATTAATTCTTCTAATTTCATTTAATTCCAAATCCCCAAATTCATATTTCTTCTAATTTCATTTAATTTCATATTCTTATAATTTCTTCCAATTTCTAATACATGTGCATGATTTCAAAAATCAAATTGAAAATCAAAGTCAAGTTCTAAATATATTCAAATAACAAATTGAATTTAAAATAAATTCAATATTTGAATTAAATCTCATGCAAAGATTAAATTGAAAATCAAAGTCAAAGTGCAAGCACAAGCTAAATTAATCAATTCAATCAATTAATTAATTAATTAAATCAATTATCTTTCCAATCTCTATTTCTCTCTTTTAGTTAGCTTTTTTTCAATAAGCTTTCAATCAGTTAACTATTTTAGTTTCTTTAATTCTCTCCAAACATTATTTTTCTATCTTCTAGTTAGCTTTTTCTAAATAAAGCTTTCTTTGTCATCAATCAATTATCCTCCAATCACCCTTTTTCATATTTCAACCAACTTTTTTCTCAATCACTTAACTCAATTTATCTATTCAATCTATACTGTTCAACCCCCAAATCAACAGTTCAACTATCAATTAGCATGTGAGCTTACCTAAGTTCCACCTCTTGATCATTCTGTTCCACCTCTCAATCAATCCTCTCCAATAATCTATAAATTGAGCATTCAATCTCCATTTTCAACAATCACGATAAATCACAAACTTCAAATCTTTGTGTCAATTACAGGTTGCCAGCGTAATATCTGAGAGCCGCCATACCACAAAGAAGAGAAGAACGATGGAAGCAATATGCAATCATGGGATAGGGATATTTTATTAATTATTTTACATTCCTATTTGCTTGATTGTGTTATTTCATTGAGTTTGTTTAGGATTCTTTCATTGAATAGGGATTCACGATTTCCCTTTTATTTCTGATTAAATTAATGATGAATTTTAGCATACACGCATCCATATACCTATTTTCAGAACAAGTTATGCTATCAGATCATAGGTGATTCATTATCCCAATCTCATTAGTTATACCGATATCCATTTTCCTTTTATCGCCGATATTAATTTCCCAGTCATAAGTTCATAATTAGGATAGTTCTCCCGACATTATTCTATCTATTTATCATTGGTATAGTTTTAATGATTAGAACCCTATTGATGTGCTATTCTGACTTCATAAGTTATTCCAATGAGCCTGCATAATACATTCTTTTATATTTTCTTTTGTCGAGATAACTTACACCATCTGGATAGCCTTTTGAACTTACCCTGATCTTATATATAATTCTGATAGGACTTGTATCGACATGATGTATTCCAAAATGTGTGTGTCGGGATAGCTTACTCTATCGGTATTACAAAATGCTACTTCTTCGCCTTTGGTGGTTATTTCGATAGGCATTTCAAATATCATGTTTGGTATAACTATACTGATGTAATGCTTATAGAAATAGTTTGTTCTATCGAAATCATAAAGAATTGTTCCTCCGCTTTTATTAGTCATTTCGATAGGAAATTAGGACCTTATGTTTGGTAATGCTATCCCGATGTTCATGTTCAACACTGATTTATTAGGTCGGGTTAGCTATCCTGATATGTACATAAAGTGTTGTTCAATGAAAGTTATCTTACTAATCTTCCTTGGGTTTGCCAAGGATTATTCACATAGGATTTAGGGCATAATGGAGATAGTATGTGATATTTTATACTAGGTAAAAGAAAACTTTTGTAACTTCAACCTTTCACCATCTTAAATATAGAAGCTTGGTGATGACTGACATGTTGGGGGTACTAAGTAGTATTATGAAATTTTGGGGTTTCAGCAATAGTCTCGATTTCTTTTATAATTTTGTTATCTTTGGGCTTCTATTTGTTGGGATCAACCTCTCTTTTCTCATTTCTATAGTCCATCATCTATGTTTTAGAAATGGTATGCTGGATTAGAGATAGTTATAAGGAAAATACATGTAGAAGGACTGAACATTCTATACATTTCTAGTTCTCTATAATGATCAAGTATACTTGAAATGTATACAAAATAAGTGAAATATGTAATTGAAATAAGTAAATTTTGCACATTATAAAATAGATAGTTAGAACTTGTGTTTGGAACGTTCAAACTTAGCCATTTGCACCCTAAAATGATTCCATAAATAATTCTTTACCAAATGAAAACTCTTGTAAATGGATGCAAGTAGTTTTTTAAAATAAAAATTAAGTAAAGAATGTAAAATAGCTCGACAATAAATTATAAAACAAAATAAATGATATTTTTTTCAAGGTAAAATTAAAATTTACAGTTAAAAATAAAATAAACAATGCTATAAAACAAAAAAATCTTTAAATGAATAAGAATAAACAATTCTTAAACTAAAATATAATGTTTGTGTAAGAAAATAAAATTAACGCTGAATAAAATTAACACTCCAAATAAATAAAATAAATTAAATGTTGTTAAAAATGTCTTAAATAGTCTTAAATATTTTAAAATATATGCTAAAAAATAATTACATACAAAATTAAACATCAATATTTTTAAAATAGATATTTTATTTAAAATTATTAATAAAAAATAATCAATTTTTTTTGTAAAATAATTTCTAAAACATTTAATTTTTTATATTTTTAAGAAAATTTTAATAATTTTTTTAAAATAATTTTATATAATAATAAAAGTTAATTTAAATATGTATACCCTATTACAATATTGTAATTTATTATAATTAAATTAAACTTAAATAACATTAACTCTAACCCTAGTTGAGCTCTAATACTTACCCTAACCCTAACCTAATCTAAAGATGAAAAAAAGAGGGGGAGAAAGAGAAAGAGAAAGAGAGAAATGCTGAAATTTAATTTATTACATAAAATAAAATAAAACAACAAAATATATTTTTCTACAGTAATAATTTTTTAATAAGATAAATCATTATTAATTATATCAATTCTAATGGGTTAGATGTAGGGGAGAGGAGCCAAAACGTGCATGGGGTCCAATAAGTGTGATAGTACTGGGACAATTAAGGACCCACAAATGTGCACCTGATCACCCAGTACGTGTCAAAACGCACCCCAAAATATACACATTTATAAATCAATCAACCACCGGATATTAATTTAACACATTTTAGTAAAAAAGTGTTTCTTACAGATATAAATATAAAACATAAAGTTCAAATTTGTATTGGTCAAACAAGTTGGACTACTTCAAAATCCACCTGCACATATTAGGTCCACAATCCAACGTGCCCAAAAATGGGGTGATTGTTCAAAAAACAAGTGTCTCTTCAAAGCATAAACAACGAAAACATTAAATATTTATACAACTGGCCACTGAGCATAACAAATGACATAACATCACGCCAAGGCCACCTACGCACCCATGGACTCAAAAGTGGCCCATCAAAGGTCACCTAAACAGACACATGTGTCCACGTGTGCATCATAAAATGTGACCTCCTTAACACATTATTGCACCCTCTGTCTATCTCAAACAAGCATGTAGTAGTCACTTCATTACACACATACTGGTCATGTCACCAGCACTCCCACCTACATTCACCGCAAGAACCGTTTAAGGCCACCAATTTCCATACAAAATCAATCAACTCAAACTTAAATGGCAAAAACAAATTGGCTCTACAAATTGAATGGAGATTCAAAATTTAAATTCAACACAGTACATACATTAAAGAGGGCACAACAACAAATACATGTATATATACAAATAGACATGAAACCATCTCATTGCAGTTACAAAGAAGACACAACAAGCAACAAAGAGGATCAAGAAGACACAGGAGCAAGTAGACAATTTTTTTTTCCAATTATTAATCTTTTTTCAAAATCCACGTTTGTTGTATGTTTCATTCAATTTCATATAGTCGTTACTATATATATTTACCTGTATGTTTTAAATAAAAACTATTACATACCTTACCAAAACCCTTCAAAAAACCATCAACAGACATCTAGACACCTTCAATCCTTGCAGACCCCCATGGGTCGATTAACTCAAAAGTATCCCAACTCATATTTTGGCTGTGGTGGCCATTGCTCATCACCATCTTCCCCACCTGCACCTCCCACCACCTTTGTACCATGCAACTGTGGGCTTGATTCTTTCTCACAAATATATTGTTCTAGTAATATCCACCCCAGGACCGCTTCCACCCTCCTCGACTCCCGGTCCTCCCTAATTCTCTATCTAATAAAGGGGAAGAGGGTACTAACTCCACCCTCCTTAACTCCATCCTCAATACAAAATCCAATTCTTGGGATGGCCTTGTCGAGCAAAGACTGGAGGCCATTAATCCATTCCTCCCCATGCATGCCTTCAACATCCACTCTATTTTGTCCTTCTTCTTCCCAATCTCTAGAGCACGTGTCGCCACCATGCTAATGATATCCACGTTACTGTGATATTTGTGTGGTGTTTCCACGAAGCATTCCCCAAGAAACACCTGTTATGCAGTGAGAAATTCTTCGTCATTGTACTTGAAGATAGATTTCAACCTCTTGTTAGATATTTTGCCAACAAAGGCCAGCTGCTACCTCATTGTGTAAAGGGTGAAAGTGGCTTCCATGCTTCATAACAAACTTTCCAAAGCCATCCATCCCCTATGCAAAATTAGGAAAAAACTATATTCTCCAAGCAGTACCTACTTCACCCCTATAAATCTACCAACACTATATATTATATGAATGACAACTTAATTTATTTGAAAGAATGGCGGGGACGGGGACCCAAATCTCTCCAAGATCTTCACACAATTAATGCACACTTCCCATTTGAACATTGCAACCACCACCTCATCCCATAAGTGGATGCCATTAATTGTTAAATGCATGGGAATTAGCAAAAGGACTAATGATTATTCAGATCAATGGGATTTTTATTCTCTCCATCAATATCCCTCATTTATGAAGCAATTAATAGTCCCTTTTCAATTCCCATGAGTTAACAATTAATTCCCATGTATTTAACAATTAATGACCTACTTGTTTCACATCCCATTTATCTATTCCCTAATTTGACTATATATATATATATATATATATATATAGGCTTTCTTTCAGAATTTATACCCTTATTGTTTCACTTCCTGCACACACACACACACACACACACACACACACACACACACACACACACACACATCTCTGTGTGTGTATACATATATACGTATGTGCATACATAATTACGTATATTACATATAGTCTTAAACTCTTACATTGAAACCCTCAAGCTCTTAAATTGAATCCGCAAAATAGTGAAGATGAAACCCTCCACCAAGAAAATTGAAACCCTTCAGGCCAATTCAAAAAGTGATTCAAAAGATACACACGCGCGCGCGCACATACACACACACACACACACACACATATATATACACACACATATATGTATATGTACATATATACGTGTATATATGTATGTATATACATATATATGTATATGTAAATGTATATATATATATATAGATATATATATATATATATATATATATATATAGATATATATATATATATATATATCTATATATATATATATATATATATATATATCTATATATATATATGTATCTATATATATATATAGATACATATATATATATATATAGATACATATATATATCTATATATATATATGTATATGTATATGTACATATATACATATACATATACACACACACATACATATACATATATATGTATACATATACACACACACATACATATACATATATATATATATTATATATACAAATATATATATGTGTGTGTGTGTGTGTGTGTGTGTGTGTGTGTGTGTGTGTGTGTGTGTGTTGGTCATTTGGATTAATTGATTATGTGTTGCATTGATATTTTGTCATTGATATATGTGTGTGTGTGTATGTATATATACATATATGTACATACATATATGTATATATACATATATGTACATATGTATATGTATGTACATACATATATGTATACATGTACATATGTATATGTATGTACATACATATATGTATGTACATACATATACATATGTACATATATGTACATATACATACATAGATATGTATATGTACATATGTATATGTACATATACATATCTATGTATGTATATGTACATATACATATATATATATATATATATATATTGGTCATTTGGATTAATTGATTATGTGTTGCATTGATATTTTGTCATTGATGTCAACACTAGTTGTTTGGATGCTTTACCGACACCCTTCTGGTCCTGGTAGGTTGAGTGGTTTCTGGTTGGTTTGGATTTGACATGATCTGGTAGGCTCTGGTATGGTTTGGTTATGGAATTGGCTTATTCATGATACTCATGTTCATATTCAGTCAATTGGTTTTGGTCTGTTGATCGGATGATATCTTGTTTGCTTGGAAGCTTGACTTTTGGTTCCGAGGAGGGTTTAACCGACAGATCTTTTGGTGAAGATCTTTGGTGATATGCATAAGTGGTGTTGGTACAGCTTGTGGTGGAGTTTCAGGATGCTATTGGTGATCATGTTCGAGACTTGGCGGATGGAGATCATTGCTTTAGTGTGTAGACCTATATTGGGTCCTGGTTGATCTAGGTTATGGATCAATTTAATGAAACGTGTGGATTGGACTTCTTGATGTGTTTCCAGGATGTCTTATGTGTTGGATATTATTTGTTTGGTCTAAGGCCGACATGTTTTGTAATTATGTATTTGGTTTATTGTCTGGTGGCCGACCCGATTGTTTATGGTCGAGGGTTTGTATATATATGATGTAAGATCTCATTGTAGATCGTGATAGGTATAAGGTCAGGAAATGGATATGGATATGTAATGTGCGAATAATGTAATATCATTCAGGAAGATGATTTGGTCAATCATTGGAGATCGAATTGGGTTTATGTAAGAGGATTTAGTCCTCCGGTATTGAGCTTAACTGGAACTGTACTCAGGCATAGGAGATGTTATCTTTGTAGTTCAACACTTCTTCCAGATTGTAGTCTGGATTTCTATGCAGTCAGTGAGACTCCTTTTGTGATGAGAAGTGCACTCTAGGTTGTTGGCCTTCCTGCATGTGCAGGCCCCTCAATTGTAATTCACATACTTACTGCAAAAGTATTATCTGACTGTGGGTTGGCTTCCCACTGTGGTTTTTCCCTTTATTGGGTTTTCCACATATAAATCTTGGTGTCATGTGGATGGTATTATTATGTGATTATTGTTTTTGCTTAATTGATTTAACTGTTGTTCTGGTATTTGGTTTGTTGGTAAACAGATTTGTTGCTTTAAGAAATTTTCTCGAAAAACTCTGTTTTGCCCTGTAATTAGCAACAAAGCGTTCACAACAGTTGAAGAATCACAAAGAAATGGTAATTCTTCTCTGTGTTTGAGAGGGGCAGCTCCCTCGTATAATGGGGGTATTTGGATTTTTCAAAAATTTAAAGAATGAACAATAAAGAAAGATTGAACGCCAAATAAGGTATGAATCTAGATTAAAATAAATTCCATATAATCAAGTTTGAGATACCACAACTTGAAATAAAACTTCTTCACATTCAATGTTAAAGGGAAAGCATTAGGTAATCATTAATTAAACATAAAAACATTGATAACAACCCATGAGAATAAGTTGAACACACATCCAAATTGATCTCTATTGCTTAATTGCTTGAATAACACTATCCAAGTCTCTTATACAAAGCTTGTGAAAAAGTGGAATCTCCTACATTGAATAATAATGAGGTATATATAGGTGAAGTGGTAACCACCTGAGGTAACTACCCTAACCATCTTTATAACTACTTTATAACTTCCTCAACTACTTGAAATAACTTCCTCAACTTTGGGAAAAATAACTACTTAGAATAACTACCCAAAATGAGAACTTAGGATAACAACCTCATATGAAAAGAGCCAAGATTATCTTTTATTACAATACAGAAATAGAGATGAGAGAAAGGAAACTCGATCATAAGAGTTATTTACAAAGAAAGACAAAAACATGATGCGAGTAACACAACAAAAATGAAGACTATACAAAATGCAACTCTGCACTTATTCTAAGCTAACTCCTTGCATTGCCGATGAGGTTGTTGCTTCTGTAGGCACATTATGTCGTCTAGGTCCTTTGTCTCTGAAGATTCTGAAAAGTCAGATGGCCGAAGTGACAGATTTTCCTTTGGGAATTAGGATGTTAGCTATCCTCATTTTCCATGTCTTCAAGTTTCTATGAATGCCACTTAGTTTTGTCACCATGCTGAGTATCTGAGGCATAGAAGTTCTCAAAGAATAGTAAATATCAATCAACCTTTCGATGGTATTCTCACTGAAATTTGTCCTGTTAAAAAGCTGTTGATCTACCATGTTCTGGAAGCTATTCTGTAACACCTGTAGGTCTTCCATCAATGTCACATTTGGGAGAAGAGCAGTGAGTTGTCCTTGGAGTTTGACACACACTTGATCACATGAAAGCATGAAAGCATGAGCTTTTCTAACTCTGATGAAACTTGATCTATGATCACTAGTTTCCAGTTAATGCTTTCTATCCATATCTCTGGGTAATCTTTTTCATTACTAGGCAAGATTTTCTCAGTTGCAAGGGTGTCCATTCCAATCTCTATCGTTTGTTTGAAATCATTCACAATTTCCTTCCAAGTTGTTTCCTCTTTCTTGACATTCTTCAAGTCTTTCTCAATAGTATTTTTCTTTGTTAAGGCCTCATCATGGATAGATTTTGCTTGGACTAGGAAATCACATGCAAGAGTTTTGACCTTTTCTAGCCAACCTTCAATTACCCTTCCGTAGGCTTGGTACTTTTGAAGATTATCCATAACATTCCTTTCAATTACTCCTTCTGGTGTCAATATAATTGGCTGGCGATCTACACTTAGTGGCATAGTGGAGGTATCAACTACGGATTTCAAGTAAGAAGACAAAGTGTGCACTTTTTGTTTCAATTTATCCTTGGATTGCTTATCCTTTTCACTTCTTTCCACCATTCTGGCTGCCATCACATTAAAGTTTTGAATATCAGACTCATGAGAAGAAGGTCCCATATCAATCTTTGTCACAACAAAGTCCGCAGAGGTGGCCTCATTTGTATCCTTCTCAGATATGGGTTGAGCAATCTCTAAGCACATATTCCTTGAATTTGGATCAGTCTTTATTCTTGAGGATACTTTGAGCTTCTTCGGTTTTTCAGCTCTTCCAAAGAGATCAGATATGCTACTAAATTCAGGTACCACTAGCTTTTCTACCTTCCTCTTCTTCAATAGACTTTGTTCTAACCATGGGAAAGAAGAATTTTCTGTAGACTCTTGGATGATTTCTTGTCTTGCTACCATTGTTGTTGTCACCTCTCTGATTTCTTCAAATTGATCACTTAGGTTGCTTGGAAATGATGAATCCATGACTAAAGTATTTTGTTGTGCTTCTTGTTGTAGAGATTCAATAGGAACTGAGGGAGATATGGAATGCATTCCATCATCAAATCTTGTGTCATCCATAATTTCCACTGGAACTTGATCCTTTACTTGACTTGCAATAGAATTTTCTTCTATGTCTTTTGCTCTGGATTTCTTCCTCTTTTGTCGAGGTTCATCACCACATGTGTTCTGAAGATTGTTCCTCCTCGGAGGGTCTTCATCTCCATCACTTCCTTGAGTATTCTGGTAAGAAGGAGTATCCCTAGCTGGAGTATGGGAAGAATGCAGTGACGTAGAGCTCTCAAGATGACTTCCTTTCCTTCTTCGAGTTTCCTTTGTTGGTCTGGTAGTAGTCATTTGAGTAATCTTCTTCTTAATCTAGGCTTCATAATTCTCGATTACAAAACTTGTTCTTTCTCTGACATCTCTCACTTCTGGATCTGCCCAATTCAAATTGGGAAGTGGCTGGGACTGGACTTGCTCAAACTAGATAGGATCAATCAAATCAGATCCATCATCTTCAATGCCTTCTATGGTCCAATCCATCTTGAAATCATTCATTTGCTTCAAAGTCAACCTTGTCCAATCTCTTTTTCTAACCTCGAATGCATCTTCACAATCCTCCCAAAAGTCTTCAAGATTAGGAAAATGAAAATAGCCAGGACCTAACTTTAAGTTGTTCTTGACATAATCCTTACTATCAAAAGGAAATCTCATCTGATATGGATACAAGTTGACCTTGGATAAAGCTTTTTCTATCTCATCTGCTCTTGAACTTGACTCACATCTATAGTGCCCGAGACAAATGGGAAAGGCTACCCCTTTATTCTTTCTATCTCTACATTTCTTTTGAATTGAAACCAATTGCTGACAAAGCTCAACTAAAATGAGCTTATCATCAACATATCTGGGTAGCTTGTGTGGATAACCTTCAAATCCTCCTACTCGAAGATAGGTAAATCTTGGAAACTGGATGAAGAAACTTCCATATTTCTTTATCAATTTAGCAGCTTCCTTTGATATTCTGGTGGTAATGTCTCCTTGTAATAACCTTACTGCCCACATTGCGAAAGCATCATTCACCTGCCTGAAATACACAAAGCTTTCCTCAAGTTGCAATTTCTTGTAATAATGGTAAACTTGAGTTTCTTTATTTAGGACACCATTAGTACTTAACCCTGGCCATGACCTCAAATTAGCAATAGTATATATCAAGTAAGAGATCATATGGAAGCGTTGACTTGTTTTGAAGTGCACTAACTGGTCATGTATGCAGTTGCTGATGAGATGGCCCCAATCAATGAATTGCTTACCGACAGAGATGACTATTATGAAGAGGTACATCCACATTTCGAACTCAGTGGAATCAGGACTTCCTATCACTCTATGGAGTAAGATAATCAAGTAACAAATCTCTTTGATGAAAAGAGAATGATGGAGTGTTTTTGGAAGCTGAGATTGTCCTCCTCGTGGCGCAACCATCCATTCTTTAGCCAAATTGTTGAGGCATTTGCTTCTATTATCGCTGAAGTATTTGTAAGCTTTTTGCTTATCGATGTGAGTAAACTTTTCCTTATATGGCAAACGAAGAATAATAGTTATTGAAATTCCATCAAGTTTGGCCATTAAGGATCCGTCTGCAGCTCTTATCTCTCTCGCATCCGGATTATATCTTTTTGAGCATTCTAGTACCAATCTGTACATTGAATTGATATGGGAAAACATGCTGCTTCAATCAAGCCGCTTCCGGCCACTCTACAAGACAATTTTGATCTATCACCTTCCATGAAGAACTTTTTGATCTCTTGCAAATTTATGTGCCCAATCTTGGTATCATGAACCTCTGGAATCATGGTGGTGATCATCGGGGCATACTCATACTCTTAAGCCTTGTATTTCATGATGATGTGTTGTGCAGATTCTTATACTAAGAAGTTCTAAAGCGTCTTTTTATTACCAATTGCAGCAAATTGGAAATTTGTAAACAACGTTTAAAAATATCTCTTGACTCCCTCTTATCCCATAGGGTTGAAAGCTTGAAAGATCATTTAAAACAACACCGTGCTACTGTTAGAATCATTGCATTATGTTTCTTTGGGATAGTTTATTAAACAAAACATATCTCTCATTCTCCATATGTCATGATATCTGACGTAACTCCTCCTTCAATCTGTATTTGGAAAGAATACTTATAACATATTTAAAGTTCCTTGAGATAGCGAGCATAGGTTTTGAAGTAAACCGACCCAGTATTCTTCAATGCATGAATGATATCGATTTGAACTGAAACCAACATAAGTTCCTCTTTAATCACAAGGAAGTCTTTAAAGCTCTTTTATAACACATTACTCTACCATTGCAGAAAGTAATCATGCATATCCATTCTTTATGTTTGGAGAACCCTCTGCTTATAGCAGGTATCTGTAAGATGACATCTTCTCTAAAATGCTGCAAGTCGAAGGATATTTCAAACTAAAACAAATCTGACAAAAACCTTGCCTTGTGATGTGAGACAAACGGCATCACCAAAATACAAATAGAAGCAATATCATCGATGGCTAAGGAGAAACAATATCGCCTAAGGTGACGGAGTACACATTGCACTTTCTTAAACTCTTATCAACATTTTCACATTGCTCAACAATAACAATCATGTGCTGAGAATGACATCTCCTCAAGGCATGCTATGGGAGCAAGGAGATTACTGGCAGAAAATCATGGAATTCGCTTGTAGGCTGGCGGAATACTTAGTTCATTTGCTTTTCTAACGTCTTATCAACATACCCAACATCTTCAATACCTATGAGTGGAGTTAGGGAGCACGATAGCATGCATATCTATCGGCATGCAAAGCAAATGGCGGAGGTAGTTACAAACTGACTTTCGCCTTCCTTCCTGGCCACATGGTGTATTCAATCCGCCAGATGGACGTTCAAGGGGAAGGCGTTGTCTTTTGAAATACTCACATCTTGCCGATGAGAATAGAGAGGATGAAATGTTTGGTAACTTGTTAAAGTTGGCCAACTCACCGATGAAGAAGTTGTCAATATTTAAACCTTGCGTGATTCTTCAACTGTTGTGAACGCTTTGTTGCTAATTACAGGGCAAAACAGAGTTTTTCAAGAAAGTTTCTTAAAGCAACAAATCTGTTTACCAACATGGTTTAAGCATTCCGGTATTAAAGTTTTAATTGCTTAAGGTTCTGGTAATCTGAGATAATTGATTCACTGCCCCCCCCCCTCTCAGTTGTCTTCTAGTTATTTGAATTGTCTAACAATTGGTATCAGATCTTTGGTCCTCTCTACAGAAAGCTTAACCGCTTGAGGAAGATCCTATGGCGACTAACAGTTCAAGTTCATTCAGTTCATCTGGAGCTATCTTTCAGAGAGATATTCCTAGGCTTGATGGAACAAATTACACAGTACGGAAGATTCAGATGGAGACTCATCTGAGATGTCTTGGTAAGGAGATTTGGGAGATCACACAGAATGGTGTCACACCTTATAATCTAACATCTAGCAATCCTCCTCCGGCAAACTTGGATAAGGAGCTTGAGAATGATTGTAGAGCAAGAGAAGCCCTCTTGTGTGCACTTTCTTATCAATAAATAATGGGATTGACTGAGAAATCATCTGGAAAGGCTATATGGGATAAGTTGGAGACTCTTAATGAAGGTGACCCTACAGTGAAGATTGCTAAACTTGATGGTTGCCGGGTGAGATATGAAAACCTGAAGATGGAAGAAGATGAAAGGATTACTGCATTCATGGAAAGGGTAAATGATATTGTTATGGGAATTCAATGTTTTGGTGGAACTCTAAGCGTAGATGAAATTGTTTCTAAAGTTTTGAGAGCCCTACCACCGGCTTATAAGATGAAGGCTACTACTATTAATGAATTGAGAACAATGGCTAATACATGTGTCAACAAAGATACCTTGGTTGGGAAATTATCTGCTTTTGAGCTTGAAGAATTCAGACCTTCTAGAGCTGTGAAGTCTGAACCTGCTTTTCATGAATTTGCATCAACAACCAGTAAGCAAGATTGGAAAGCTTTGTATGCAAAAGAATTGGATGATATGAAGAGAGGAGATGAAAAGTTTGAGAAACTTGAAACACTATTTGCTAGAAGAGTACCTAAAGGACCGGTAGGAAGTAAGTATGAAGGAAAAGCACCTTTTAAATGTTCTGCATGTAATAAGATTGGTCATTTTGCATCTAGATGTCCTGAAAGGAATTCAAGATTTAAAGAAGAGTTAGAAGATCTTTTAAGATTAACCCTGGATATCAGGACAAGTATAAGTACAGGAAAAATAGAGACAAATCATGCTACATAGCGGATGAGGAAGGCATTACTGATTCTGATGATGAACCGGCAGAAGACTCTGCTAGTGGTTCCGGCAATGGGAAGGAATGGGTGTTCCTGGCTATCAAGGAAGATGTTCTAGCATTGGAAGAGAATGTACCTGAAGAGAAGGCACTTGCTACTAAAATTGAAGACAAGGATGAATGGGTAATTGACAGTGGTTGTTCACATCATATGATTGGAGATAAAGGAACTTTGCAAGAGTTTGATGGCGGTCTAGTTAGATTTGGAGATGACAAAGCATGTATGATCAAAGGAAAATGAACTATATCATTGGATGGTAAGAACAATATTGATAATGTTTATTAAATTTTGAATGTTTAAGGCATAGTCTTATGAGTGTAGGACAATTGGTGGATAAGGGATTTCAATTATAGTTCAAGGATAGAAAATGCAAAATCATTACCAGATCTAGTTTGGAGATTACAACCGTTACACAGACAAAAGGTAATATATTTTATTTGAATTCCAGTGAGAAGACATGTTTGATTGCACAAATTGATGAGAGTTGGCTATGACATAAAAGCCCGTGTCATGTGAATTTTGATTGCATTGTGAAGATCAGTTCAACTAAGGCAGTTAGAGATATACCTAAGATTGTGAAGCCCTATAATCCGGTATGTAAAGAATGTCAAATGGGTAAACAGGTTAAAACCTCTTTTACGAGTATACAAGATAAATCTAATAATGTTCTTGATCTTATTCATACTAATTTGTGTGGCCCTGCTATAGTTAAAAGTTTTCAAGGTGATAGATATTTTATGCTAATCATTGAAGATTATTCTAGAATGATGTGGGTTACTTTTCTAAAGAAAAAATCAGAGGCATTTGAAAAGTTTAAAATATTTAAGGCTAAAGTGGAAACTGAGATAGGATTGAAGATTAAATGTTTGAGGTCAGATCATGGTGGAGAATTCACATCTGGTGAGTTTAATAACTTTTGTGAGAAGCATGGTATAAGGAGACAATTTTCTGCTCCCCAGACACCTCAACAGAATGAAGTTGTGGAAAGGAAGAACATAACTATCTTGGATGTTGCTAGAACAATGATGATGGAAGCTAGTCTACCTCATATCTACTGGAGAGAAGTAGTGAGCACAGCGGTTTATAAATTCAACAGAGTACATATCAAAGGAGAAACCAGTAAGACACCTTATGAATTATGGTTTGGCAATACACCTACAGTTAAGTATTTCAGAATATTTGGTAGTAAATGTTATATCAAGAGATATGATATCATTGGAAAATTTGAAATTAGATGTGACGAAGGTGTATTTCTTGGTTATTCTAATGAAAGCAAGGCATATAGATGTTATAACAAGAGATTGCAGAGAATTGTGGAAAGTGCTAATGTCAAGGTGGATGAGCTGAATAGAGGTCAAATCAGAGTTTATGAGAAGGAACCGGTGGTGAAAATGATTATATCTAAACCGGTAGCACCTTTACCAGAACAAAGTGTTGAACTAGTTACTTTGGCAGTATCAGAAAATTCTACAGTAGTTGAAGAACCGGGAAGAGGAATAAAGAGTCAGAAGACTCCTAGGTATGTGAGATTGAATCATTAAGAAGATCAAATCATTGGGGATAAGAACAATGGAGTAATGACAAGAAGAAGATTGACAACTAATGAGGTATCCTTAATTTCACAAGTTGAACCGGTATCAGTAATTGAGGCATGTAAAGATGAATATTGGTTGAAAGTTATGGAAGAAGAATTAGATCATATTGAGAAAAAGAACACATGGACTTTGGTTCCCCGACCTAAAAACAAGAATGTTATTGGAACTAAATAGGTTTTTAGGAATAAATTGAATGAGGATGGTCAAGTTATAAGGAATAAGGCTAGATTGGTTTGTAAAGTATATTCTCAGAAGGAAGGAATTGATTATGGTGAGACTTTTGCACCTGTAGCTAGGTTTGAAGCTTTGAGATTAGTTCTTGCCTATGCTGCCCATAAGAAATACAAGGTTTATCAGATGGATGTTTAGTGTGCATTTTTGAATGGGGATCTTGATGAGGAAGTTTATATTGAGCAACCTGATGGTTTTTCACTATTAGATGATAAAACCATGGTTTGCAGGTTAAGGAAAGCTTTATATGGATTGAAACAGGCGCCTAGAGCTTAGTATGCAAGGTTGGATAAATATATTTTGAAGCTTCGATTCACTAAAGGTAATGCTGACAGTAATTTATATTATAAGGTCACTGATGATGATATACTGATTATTGAAGTATTTGTTGATGACATCATTTTTGGAGGTGAAGATAACTTATGCATCGAATTTTCTAAGAACATGGAGAAAGAATTTGAAATGTCTATGATTGGGGAAATGAAATTTTTCTTAGGTTTGCAAATTACTTAGACTAATAAAGGTATTTTCATCTGTCAAACTAAGTATTCTAGGGAATTGTTGAAGAAATTTGGTATGGAAGATTCTAAACCGGTAAGTACTCCTATGGTTACAAGTGAGAAATTGACAAGAAAAGATGTTTCTGCACCCGTAAATCCTACAAGATACAAATCTATGATTGGAGGTCTGCTTTATTTGACTCAGACTAGACTTGACATAATGAATGTTGTATGTATTGTATCAAGATTTCAGAGAGATCCTAGAGAAAAACATGAGAGTGCGGTGAAAAGGATTTTTAGATACTTACAAGGTACATCAGAATATGGTTTGTGGTACCCTAAAGATGATGACTTTACTTTATGTGCATATACAGATGTTGATTGGGCTGGAGATGTTGATGACCAGAAAAGTACTTCTAGTGGAGCTTTCTTTCTTGGAAAGAAACTTGTTTCATGGATCAACAAGAAACAATCATGTACTTCTTTATCTATTGCTAAAGCTGAGTATGTTGCTACTAGTACTAACTGTACATAGGTTTTATGGATGAAGCAAATGTTGAAGGATATCAAAGTGTATTGGACTTGATCGATAGTTATTCACTATGATAACTCTGTTGCTATTGATATAGCAAAAAATCTGGTATTTTATTATGAGACAAAGCACATATCTATTAAGTATAACTTTTTGAAGGAGAAGGTGGAAGAAAATGAAGTCAAATTGGTTTATGTGAACACTAAAGAGTAGATTGTAGATATTTTTACTAAACCTTTGCCTAAAGAATCATTTGAATACTTCAGAGACAGATTGAGAGTTTTTGTCCCTTCGGTAGAGACTTGACTGATGCGGTTTGGCTTCAATCCAGTATGCATTATCAGAGATATTTTTCATTCTGGCACTGATGTGGGGATGCTACTGCTCAGGGGGAGTAGTTAGCTTTGTGATTCAATGGTTTATGTTTTTGCTTTGATATTTTTGTCAGAGTTCTGGCATTGATGTCAAAGGGGGAGAGATATTGATGTGAAAAAGAAAAACTTAAGGAGTTGTATACATTAGTGAGAGAAATATATGTGTAATTCAGAGCTTTATAGAGATATCATTCATAGGGGGAGTTTGGTCTTTGTTTTAGAAACTTCATTGCTATATCTTTAAGTGGGAGATTGTTGGTTGTCTTCCATTGGGGGAGACTTGTTTGGCATTTCTTGGTACTTAGATGTTTTTCACATCTAGTGTTGCCATCAATGCCAAAGGGGGAGATTGTTGGCCATTTGGATGAATTGATTATGTGTTGTATTGATGCTTTGTCACTGATGTCAACACTAGTTGTTTGGATGCTTTACCGACACCCTTCTGGTCCCGGTAGGTTGAGTGGTTTATGGTTGGTTTGGATCTGACATGATTGGTAGGCTCTGGTATGGTTTGCTTATGAAATTGACTTATTCATGATACTCATGTTCATATTTAGTTAGTTGGTTTTGGTCTGGTGATCGGATGCTATCCTGTTTGCTTGGAAGCTTGACTTGTGGTTCCGGTGAGGGTTTCACCGAGAAATCTTTTGGTGAAGATCTTTGGTGATATGCATAAGTGGTGTTGGTGCAACTTCTGGTGGAGTTTTAGGATATTATTGGTGATCATGTTCGAGACTTGGCAGATGGAGATCATTGCTTTAGCGTGTGGACCTATATCGGGTTTTGGTTGATCTAAATTATGGACCGATTTAATGAAATGTGTGTATTGGACTTCTTGATGTGTTTCTAGGATGTCTTATGCGTTGGATATTATTTGTTTGGTCTAAGGCCGACATGTTTTGTAATTATGTATTTGGTTTATTGTCTGGTGACCGACCTAATTGTTTATGGTCGAGGGTTTGTATATATACATGATGTAAGATCTCATTGTAGATCATGATAGGTATAAGGTCAGGAAATGGATATGGATATGTAATGTGCGAATAATGTAATATCATTAAAGAAGAGGATTTGGTCGATCATTGGAGATCGAATTGGGTTTATGTAAGAGGATTTAGTCCTCCGGTATTGATCTTAACCAGAATTGTACTCAGGCATAGGAGATGTTATCTTTGTAGTTTAACACTTCTTTCGGATTGTAGTTTGGATTTCTATGTAGTCAGTGAGACTCCTTTTGTGATGAGCAGTGCGCTCTAGGCTGTTGGCCTTCTTGCAAGTGCAAGCCCCTCAATTGTAATGCATAAGTATTATCTAACTGTGGGTAGGCTTCCCACCATGGTTTTTCCATTTACCAGGGTTTCCACGTATAAATCTTGGTGTCATGTGGATGGTATTTATTCTATGATTATTGTTTATGCTTAATTCATTTAACTGTTATTCTGGTATTTGGTTTAAGCATTTCGGTATTAATGTTTTGGGTTCCGGTAGTCTGAGACAACTGATTCACACCCCCCCCCTCTCAGTTGTCTTCTGATTGTTTTAACTATCTAACAATATATGTATGTGTATATATATATATCTCTGTGTGTGTGTACATATATATATGTATATACAATATTATATATAATGTACATAGCCTTAAAATCTTAAATTGGATCCCTAAAATAGTGAAACTTAAACCAAAACAACAAGAAAATTGAAACAATGAATCAAATAGTGAATTCAAACAGTGCCATTGAAGTCCTTAAACCCTTACTTTTTAACAGTGAATCAAATAGTGTTTCAAAAGACACATACATTTATATACACATTTGTATATGCATTTATGTATGTGTAGTCACATAAATCTGTCCATTTTAATTAAATGAATATTTCGTATTTATTTGATTAAAAATCCACTAGCCACCAGTTAATTAAATTAATATTTAATTAATTCATCCCCAAACATTCTTCTATTAATTAAATAAATTATTCAATTTATTTTAATTAATTCATTAAATCAAATTTCAATCAATTAAATAAATAAAATCAATTTATTTAATTAAAATTCCTTTTCCTCTTTTAAATAAATTAACATTTATTTAAATCATTATCTCCACCCCACTTGCATTTTCCTACAAATGCAACTTGCACACATTATTGAAATAAATGAATTTTTATTTCAATAAAATCCTATTTTCCCTCACCCACCAAATCCACTTGCAAAATCTAATCCCCTTCTAGATTCTTCTAAACCCTTCCTAATTAGCCTAAACCATTTCCTAAATATTGTCACATTCCTAAGCAAAATGGAGTCAATTCTCAAATGGCCCAAAGTCTTGGATAACCATTGAAGGTTTTCAACCTTCAACCACCAAAAACCCCAAAGTCTTTGAAAACCATTAAAGGCTTCCAACTTTCAACCACTTAATTCCCCAAAGTCTCCAATAACCATTAATGGTTAATTCAACCCTCCCACATGGTTAAAACATTTGTTTGACTCAACCTCTACCCAACCACAAAGGTCTCATCAAGCATTTAATACTTTGACCATGATTATCTCTTAATCATTTGCACAAAGGTTTATCTTGGGATTAACTCCTAATCCAGTGGGTAATCCTAATTTAGGCTTGACCCTTAGCCTTTAGATAACCATGAGGTCTTCTCAGGCCTTTAATGCCTCCAACCTCTTCTTTCAACCCAATCCTGTGTTGACACTTGTCATTATTTTATTGGTGCCAATTGTGCACATGGATCCCCAACTTTCAAGCTTGACCCTTGATTAAACCATTCAATCTTGGCCATCCATTGCTCCATTTTTCCTATAAATAGAGCCCATTCCTTCATAATCCAGATCCTGAAAACTTGTAAGCATTTAGACTATAGCCATTTTAGAGAGCATTTTAGCATATCATAACTAAATCTTGTCTTTTTGGTTAAAATACTTCATTTTAGCATTAAAATAGCTTTTCATTTCATATTTAGAGCTATTCTATAAATCTCAATCCTCCATAAGCATCCATAGTGCAAAAAGCTGCTGAGAGCTACACTATTTTGGAACTTGGAGAGGAGAGGAACAAGGGAGAAGGAACTAAGAGTATGTTAGGAGGTATTTGGAGATGCCTCATCATGTTTGCTTTGATAGTTAAATATGCTTGCATGCTTATAGTCTCTCTTTTGGTATGCCTTTTTAGATTAGTTTTCGATTGACTAACACTAATGTTTTCTGTGTTTTGTGTTGATTGATCTTAGACTAATCTTGTGCCATTTAGGAGGGCATCAGTATGCATATATAATTAAATATAATATATGTGGCCTTAAAATGTTAAATTGAATCTTTGAAACAGTGAAACTTAAACTCTTCAGCAAGGAAATTGAAACATGTTGAATCAAATAGCGAATCAAACAGTCAATCATACAATCAATCAAAATACACTTATATGTACATACATACATTTAAATATATGTATATACATAATTAAGGGTAATGTATTGGATCCGTAAAAGAGTGACAATGAGACCCTTCAACAAGGAAATTGAGACCTCTTAGGCCAATTCAAACAATGAATCAAATAGTGAATCAAAAGACACTTTACTTTGTATATACAAATATGAAAATAAATATATATTAAAATTGGAAATACATGTGTATGTACATATATGTATATATAGACATGTACATATCTTTATATACATATATGTATTAAATACATAATTTCATTTAATATATATAGCATTTTATTTCAGATTTTATACCCTTACTGTTTCACTTCCTCTATGTATATCCTCATTATCCTTTCATTGCCATCCTCATGCTTATTGTCGTGTCCCTGTTTGTAAATCACCACTCGTTATTGTACTATAAACTAATATTTTTAGGTCACATGATATATTTTAAATCTAAACCACGAGGCAAATAACTATGGATAATTCAAAATGATACATTCTAGACAATGGACATTGACACAACTGAGTGTGGATATGTCAAACAAAGATCAATACTACAGATTGTTAAAAATTATGAAAATGATAGGGAAAACTATTTGAAGGCCCATCACACACTAACAAGTCAAGGTCTTCTTGCAACCCTCCCTCCAAAAGATGCAGATGATAAAAACCTAACATGTCTCCGTGAATCTTCCCCCTTATCCCATACACCAATTCCCCCCATAGAATGGCCAGTTCACATCCCATTTACATGCATTCGAGCACAACAAGAATGGATTGCCAAGCATGCTCATATTGTTGACCAACTCTTTGTCTATCCATACCCCTGTGATGATCTTGTCTTTCCCACAAGATCTTATTTCTATTCAAAATTATTCAAGGTCATTCTTGAATCATGTCAAACCAACTATCTGAATAGATTCTTCTTAGAAAACTATGGTCTATAAGTTCGACAAAGCTTCAAAACTTTGTCATGGCAACAAAGGCTTTGAAGAGTAGTTGATGAACAAATCCCATCATGGATTTTTACCAAAGTATACATTTAATCTAATTGTAAACCTATTGGTTTGTCTACTAATATGCCTTTCTAACTATACAATCAACATATTCTTTGGAAAGAACCCATTCCAGCCACACCACCACATCTAGTTGACCTAGAAGGTTTCGACCATGAATCCCTACTAGACTAAGTGTTACATTTTTTTTGATACCATTTTAAATCCCTACTATATAAGTGTCGAATAAACTAAACAAAAAAAAGTTATAGGCATAATTATCAAAAAAAGATTATGTTTTGTATAGGGAACCATACTTCTACTATTCAAGCATCAATCTCATCTTACACTATCTTCTCATTCAATCTTAAAATGCACAACACTTCCATAACAAGCATCAATGTTAGTGTTGATCAATAGGCATCAGTCTACAACATCACATGGTTCGTTGGTTCCATCTCATAGTTACTAATGTTGTAATGTCCTTCACTTTTCAAGTGACATATAAAATTAAATATTAGGTTCATTATTGTGTATACTAGCTATTAATCTGTATATTTTAAGTGCTTCCATAGCTAACACACATGTTCTTCTTATTGTGTGCAGATGAGGAAGGAAAATAAGATGAGTACTCGTGGTGAAAATAAAAGAGCATCAACAAGGTGGCCTTCATATAAAAGAGGAGTTAGGTTCCCTGTGAAGCCAGAGACCTGACCTCTTGTTGTGACCAATCTAGACCCTATACCCCGACATTGGAGGATCGTGATCCACAACCTATCTCATCCATAGTGGAGGATAGTACACCTTCAACTGCAACAAAAGTTACAATGAAACAAAAGAGGTGGTCGACAACTGACATGGAAGGTGCACTCCATGATGTTGAGGAAAATGAAATGTCCATAAGGTATGCATCAAAGACATGGGACATCCCAACTGAGACACTCACAAAATAGTTGGGTGGTGTTGTTTAGTCCAACAATAGGAATAATAAATATAGTTAAAGTCTCAACCCGAAGTTTGGACATTCACTCTGCGAATTTACTATCTCCATAATTGGAGTCCATTTGATTGTCAACCTAGGGACGTATTACTTGAAATGGGTTTGCACTATATATGCACTAAGTTATTGTGATAGCTACCCTGCATTACTGTAACAACTAGAATCTATGCGGGAAAAGTAAGCAAGAATTAAAACAACTGAATGGCTAAAGGAAAACTCTGCATTAACATTAATCTTACTCAAGAAATACTAACTAAGTCCAAAGTTGTCAAACAAGAATTACTCTGTTTGCTTTGGCTGCAGGAACAGTCAATGGATTTGTTTCCAGTGGCTGCAGGAATAGTTAATGCAAGGACGTCTATTGCAGCGAAAGAAGAAAATTAAATTTAACAAAGTCACATGAACACTCACCAAGTGGGCCCCCTTGGATGAGTGTATCCAGACTTCCAAAATAACTCTAAGTGCTCATAATAACATAACTTTATTCATTGTTTCTCAAAAGTTGATACATTATTCAGAATGAAAAGAAATTCAAACACTCTGCAACTTTATTTCTAAATCTTCTGCTCCTTTTCCTTCTCTTTTCTTTCTAACTTCAGAAAAGAGACAAAGACACTTATTTAAAAGAAAATAATAACTTCCTATAATTAAGATCACGCCAATGAGAAGAGGCAGATAACATTCATGAAGGAGAACAGTCGGAGTTAAGCCACTAAAAATGTGGATCTAAACCAAACCACAACCAAAACATAGCGTGGTGGTATTACAAGATTGATGCCCACTAGAGTCAGACATAAATGAGTCTTGCGTGCCTACTTCTCCTCTGTCGTTCCTTACGCTCATTATCCTCTTCGTTGATTTGAACTTTCAGTCACCTCCTTGAATATCTCAAACTGCCATTGGCGTGATAGGACAACCTTCCCCGCAACATCTCATTTACTCCTGCAATTCAAAAGAGAGAAAATACAAGCATATACATATCTATTTTAATTAATCATAACATCTATTAATTTCACACATGATATTGCCTATAACAATCTGTATGGCAACAAGAATAAATCACATGGCTACAGGAATAATTGGCAAAGACAAAACATGAATTAATGGGTTCAGTTAACATCTGAAATGCATATAGCCAATCTTTAATACATCATTACCATCCCATCATATAAATCAAAATGTGACAAAACTTATGAGTTATAGGAATAAAAGGAGCTAATATCTTAGCTCATCATGCCCCCCAACTTAATGTCTTGTTGATCCTTCAGCAAGAGGAAAGTTTTTGATTCAGGCACTGACTCTCAAGTCACCAATAGTTCCCTAACCTGGCCCTCCTGAAGCCAAATTCCAATAAAATCCCTTCATCTTTTCTAGTCTGGCCCATCTAGCTTCTTCTATAGCTGCCTCATAGGGTTTCTCTGTAATCCTGCATCCCAACAATGGCCACATGAGGATAGGGGGCTAGAAGATCAAGGGTAGCTAGTCATTGTTTTTCATCCTACCCAAATTGATGTATTTAGGGGCTGTCTGTATAGCTACATGAAAATTTGGCAGTGAATGAGGTTCAACCTGTTTCAAGTCCTTTGGCAGATTATTCCAACGTTGAATCAGACAGTCAATTGTAGTTGCACTTTCATTCTCAATCAAGTGTTCATATGCTTGGAATATTTCCTCCCTCATTGGTAATACCTGACTCCTTACATCTGGCCTTGCTAATAATTTCTTCCAGTCATAATAAAGAACCCGCGGGTCTTTGGCTTCAGTCCTAAGTGGCAATGGACAATCAAATTCAAGATTCCTATATGCTTTGGCTTGAGTTCCCATGCTAACTTTATTTTGCACCCATGACATTAATGCTTTTATGTGGATATCACTGATGTATAACAAGGGATTCCACTCATTGTCAGAAGTCACAACATAGTTATGCAAGTGGAATTCACACAATAAAATTTTAACAGCTGCTGCAGAGGTCTGATAAGCATCATAAAATTCCTCTAGGGTGTCTAAAGAAGGGCTAAGGTCTCTAATAATGCGGGTTAGCTTAAAATTTAAATACCGCTCTTTTAGATGCAAAGCATAAACTCTTGGTGGAGCCCTATGTTGCATCAATTCAAGGACCATACTGGTAATTGTATCAATCTTAGCTTCTAATTCTTCAATCTTATTATCCCTCCTTTTAATTTCCCTATGTTGCTTATCAATAATTCCATGTAACCTAGCCCTCTCTATCTCCCACTGCCCATAAAATGTTAATTCAATAGATAAACTAGTGAGAGATGATGGAGGTCTGATAGTTGTTACCTTAGGGCGTGGAATTTCTTCAATAGGTTCTTCAAATTGTTCTACAACATATGCCAGACTTGAAAGTATGTCAACACCATGTTCTTCATGGATTTTAACCTATGCTAGAATCTCACGTTCCTCTTCTGATGTTTCAACTGAAATAACCTTCGTTGCATCACCCATTGGACAAACTTTATGTGTACTATGCCAAGTCCTTCTTGCATATACCTTTGGAGTAGCTGCATGAACAGTTTTTACTAAAGGCTTTGCTGCAGGAGTATTTCCCTTCGGCCATGTCGTAAATGACTAAGTAATTTGAAATGGACTGAATGTAAATTTGAATACCTTCTATCACAGGTAATGTATTTCATTATATACAATGCCACCTGAGGTCATTCTACTGGAAGAGATACCCATCCAGCTCCCTGCTTATCCACTGTCAGAGGTCCATCTGTGGGGTGCATAAATTTTGCTCTAGTGCTTCTTGCATCCTTGGATTCAGGAAATAGTTCTCCTTCCTGTAGCAACCCAAAAACTTCAGCTATACGCTATTCTATAGCAATAACCCTTAATCCTTTGACAAAATCTTCCCCTTAATTGAATGAATGCATGAACTCGAAAGCAATTTCTTCATTATAATCTGTTATTTTCAGAAAGTAATAAATCCAACCATGCAACTAAAAATAATGCTCACACAGGGCATCCTGCAACAACACATCATTAATAACTGGTTCATGACAGATAGGATCTCCACCCATGACTATCTCAGCTCACAAAATAATTTTCGCAGCTGAGAATTAGGCCTGAAGTAATCTGGTGACTGAAAATATTTGAACTAAAAATATTTGCTTGAAAATTCCTTACTTACTTCTAGTTTCAGCGGCAAAATTCATTGCTCACTCATACCAAAGAATATCTCATTAAAAAGAATGATGGTAGGCAATCAAATCAAGTTACTGACAAGGACATATAATTACTAATTTTGGAAATCAGACCATAAAACACCTCCCAACTTATTTTGATACGTGTCCACACATGCAGAAAGGAAAGAGGGAAGTGTACGTAGATTACTACAACAACTAGAATCTACACTATATATGCACTAAGTTCCTGTGATAGCTACCCTGCATGAAATGATGTGATGTGAATGAAATGATAGATAAAGAAATGAAATAGGATGACGTGGATGGAAAAATTATTTATGGAGAATAATATTTCGATAAGACATGGAAATATCTTTAGGAAATGATGCTTGAAGAATTATGGAGTGTTAGGAACGTTCCCTGCAGAAGCTACAGGAACCGCACCCCGAATGCTTCCTTCAATTGTAGTAGGAACTTGTCCAGTTGCTGCAGGAACTGATATTTGATTTGGACTAGTGAATTGCCACAGGAACTGTTCTTTGGTTGCAAGCTTATGATATAGGTGTAGTTGGTGACCATTTACTAAAAGCTTGAATCGAACTGGATCAATAGTGGTCAAGCGAACTGCTCCATTTTTGAAAACTTATTCTATCTCATATGGGCCTAACCATCTTGTTTGTAGCTTTCCCATAGTATCCTTATATCGAGAATCATACAACAACACCTAGTCTCCTGCTTGAAATTTCTTCTCCTTTGTGTACTTATCATGCCACTTAGCTCTTTGAATTTGAATAAGTTTTGTTTGTTGGACAATAATTTTTCTCAACTCATCCAAAGCATTCAATTTTTTAATACGGTCTTTTTGTGCTTCAGAAAGTGTCATATTCAATTGTAGAGTTGTTCTTAGAGTTTTGTGTTCAAACTCAATAGTGTTAGTTAGATGAGGCGGGGGGGGGGGGGGGGGGGGGGTGAATCAAATAACCTCAATAATTAATACTCTATTCAGATTCAACCTCGGTAGCACTTTCTTGATATGCAACTATGATTGCAAATCATTCAAACTCATAAAAAGATAAACTTAAGACATTAAATCATATTTGACACGAGATTTAATGTGGAAACCCTAATAGGGAAAAACCACTGTGGGATTTCAGACCCACAAGAAAATATACTCTTCTAGAGTATGCTCGGTTAAAAGAAAATCTTGTTAAAGATTACATACACATTGCTAGATGTGACCCGGTTAAGGGATTTCCCTCAAATCTATTAGAATCTTCACTTTGTTAGAAGTGACCTTGTCAAAAGGATTTCAAACACTCGTTCATAATGTTACCTTCCAATAGGATTTACAAATAAGACTGTTAAGTCCACTTGGTTAAGAGATTTCCTGTCACTTACAAAAATAACAGTAATAAAATATATCTGCAACTTCACATCTAAAATGTTAAAGAAGATTCTATGTGCTCAATGTACTCAAGATAATCTTGTCATAAGACTTATCTTTCTCCTTGTTGGGCTTCTCAATATGTTCTTCAATCAGATCTTTAATCTTCTGTACTCGGTAATCACCTTTGTAGCATCACTGTGCTTCAGTTTGCCCGCATACATTGTTCTTCAACTATTCTTTATTTATAAGCAATTCCTGACCGCTTAATCTCCTTAATCACATTTCCCATGATTAATCTTAACCATCAGATCTTCAAACTTGACTAGGTTCATTGAATCTTTTGATTTGAAAAATGTTTTATCTTGCCTTGAAACTTGTATCCTTCCTTGGTAATTGTGCTCGGTTATGACTGTTCAATCTGTGTTGTGGATCTAACTCTTGAATTTTCATTGTCGTAGATCCTTAACAAACTTCTTGCATGACATTCCAATCTTCAATAAATCTCCAGCTCATTGGCATCCTTCATTTAATAATGTATTCACTCATTTAATGCATTCTTTTACTACTTAGTTGATACTCGATTACTACTTTACTCGGTAGATATTCTCTTCTCGGCCACTTTTTCCTTCTTTAGCTGACATCGATAACCTTGGAGTTTACCGACTAGCTCTATGCTCGGTAAAATAGAATAGTATCAAACCTTTACTCATTCTATTGCATGAAATCCTTTATCCTTCTTGTTCAGTCTTTGAATACACATATATAAGATATCAAAACAATTAAAACATCATAATCTCATCACTGTCTAACTCGGTAATAGTTTCCCATTGAATAACTTATTACTCCCCTTTATTTTCACATTCTTTCTGTGTCATTTACCGACATCTTTATAGTCATCAAAACATACTTTTTAAGATATGGCAACATCATACTGAATCAAAAAATCAATTGCTTGACATCAATGACAAAATAATAATATTAAGATAGTAATCATCCTTTATCAATTATATCATTCATCTCCAACAACCTTCTCAATATCATCAACCATCAAACTTATTGTAATGCCAACCATCTCCCAACTTATTGTAATGCCAACAAATAGGCATCATTGCTGCTTTTCCATACACCATTTCAAAAGGTGTAAAACCAATTGGTGTTTTCCATGTTGCTCTAATGCTCAAATGGCTTCAGGAAGTCTTTGAAACCAATATTTTTTATGAACAACTACTATTTTAGTAAGAATGGCTTCTAGATCCCTATTTGCGACTTCTACTTGTCCATTTGCTTGTGGATGGTATGGGGTAGACTTTTTGTGCCTTATATTATATTCATTAACCAATGCTGCAATAAATGTGGAAGTAAATTGTGGTCCTTGGTCCGAAACAATTTCTCTTGGAACTCCATACCTGGTAAATGTTTCTTCATAGAGAAACTCAACCACTTTATTATCTCTTGCATGTGTCATAGCTCATGCTTCCACCCATTCGGTTACATAATAAGTACATACCAAAATATAAGATTTTCCATTGGAAGGGGGATCAATTGGCCCAACAAAATCTAATCCCCATTTATCAAATGTTGCAACTAATATCTGTGGATATAATGACATCTCATCAGATCTAGTAGGCCTATCCATGCGCTGGCATCTGTCACATTTCCTTGTGTATTGTGTTGCATCCTTATATAATGTTGGCTAATAATATCCTGTGCTCAATATTTTAAGTGTTGTTCTCTTAGCAGCAAAATATCCTCCACATGGTTCATCATGACATGCACGAAGGATATCATATGTTTCATCCTCTCTAACACATCTTCTCATGACTTGGTCAGGTCCAGTATAGAATAAACAATCAGTAATCCATGATAAGTTAAAGCTCTTCTCAACCAACAATCTTCTATCTTTAGGAGAGGAATGAATTGGCATTTTATTAGCAGCTAGATAATTGGCAATATCAGCATACCAGGGAGTGTGTGCTTGCATAAGGAATAAATGTTCATCTGGAAAAGCATCATCTATGGTTGCAGGATCATCCTGCAATTGAAGCCTAGAAAGATAATCTACAACCACAATGGACTTTCCTAGTTAATCAATAATTGTGATATCAAATTCCTAGATCAACAGTAACCAACGAGCCAATCTTCCTATAATTGAAGGTTTGTTCATGAGATATCTGGTTGTGGTATGATCAATATGCACAAATATCAGATATCTTGTTATATAATACCTGAATTTATTGAGTGCATATATAACTGCTAACATTTCCTTTTCAGTGACAGTGTAATTTAGCTCAAGCCCCTGCATGTTCTTGCTGATATAATAAATTTCGCTATCCAAATTATCAATCTTTTGTCCTAAGACTGCTCCTATGGCATAATATGATGCATCTGTATGAATTTGAAATGGTAAGGACTAGTTTGGACCTTTAAGAAGTGGTGCTTGGGTTAAAGCTTGTTTGAGCTTCAAGAAAGCTTCATTGCATGAGGAATCCCAATTAAATTCCATATCCTTGGTCAAAAGAGAATATAAAGGGCTTGTAATTTTGTTGAAATCTTTGATAAACCTTCTATAATATCCAACATGACCAAGAAAACTTTTGACATCTTTTTTCTTTACTGGTGCGGTGATATTTTGAATAACTTCTATTTTTGTCGGGTCAACTTGTATTGCATTTATAGAGATATGATGACCAAGAACTATACCTTCCTACATCATCATGAAGCACTTTTCACTATTCAATAACAAATTATAGTCTTCACACCGTTGCAAAACTTTCTTCAGGTTCTTCAATGCTTCTTCAAATTCTGAACCATAGGTTGTAAAATCATCCATATAAATTTCCATGTTGTCCTGGGAAATATCTGAGAATATGCTTATCACTTCTCTTTGAAAAGTAGCTGGAGCATTATATAATCCAAAAGGAAGAAAAAAATATGCATATGTTCCCCAAGGACAAGTAAATTTAGTCTTTTCTTGATCTTCTGGGGCAATCTGAATCTGGTTGTAGCCACTAAATCCATCAAGAAATGAGAAATATTGCTTCCCTGCCAAGGAGTCTAATACCTAATCCACAAATGGTAATGAAAAATGATCCTTTCTGGTTGCCAAGTTCAAAGCTCTATAATCCACACGTACCCGCCATTTTCTTCCTTTCATGGGAACTATCACTAAAGGTGATACCCATTGACTATCTGAAATAGGAAAGATAAATCCAACATTTAACAATTTCTGCAATTCTTTCTTAACTATTTCTCTTAATGCATGATTGATTCTTCTCTGTGGCTATCTAAGTGGTCTACAATCTTCTTTTATGTAGATACGATGGGTACAAACCGTAGTATCAATTCCATGCATATCCTTGTAATCCCATGCAAAAGCATGTTTATGACATTTGAGCAAGTCCACAAGTGCTACTCTTTGAGTTTTTGTAAGCTTACTACTGATATTCAAATATTTGTTTGAATAAACTTCCACTTTGATAGTAAGATCAATCTGAGATACTTCAAAAAAATGAGAAGTGCAGACTTCTTATGGCAACAGAGTATGCAATATATTAGTGGCTGCAAAAAAATATGATTTTGAAATATTTGATACTAACTCTTGCGACTGTTGCTCTTGTCTTAACTCATTTGTCAGAATTTTATAAAGAATTGAGTCATCATCATGAAGTTCGATGAATGGTCCTCTATTAATCATCATAAGGTGATTGATAGAGTCAACTCCTTATTCAAATTCTTCTCCCAAGTTAGGCCAAACAACTTGTTGTTGATCAAATTGGGGTTGAATAGGAGAATACAAAGCTAATGTTTTGGTAGTATTTCCATCTGAGATAGTCATATCCCTTGACCGACATCCAATATATGCATTAGTTGTAGCAAGCCAAGGTCTTCCTAAGATCACTGGATATCCTCCCAATGTGGCCTTAGGAGACAAGATCATAAAGTCTGCAGGGTATTCCCAAGAATCCAAAGCAACAACTATATCTTCAATCATACCATCAGGTCGAACTATAGAACTATCAGCAAGTTGTACGACTATAGGTGTAGGTCCGAGACTAGTTATTTCAAGTTGCTACATAATATCCCTTATCACAACATTAATGGCTTCTCCCAAATCTATCAAAGCATTCTTTATCTAAGTGCCATTGATGACTATATTCACAACAAGGCTACCCGGATCAACATACTTAGGAATTGAAACTTTTCCTAACATAATATCAGCCAATTGACCCATTACATGCACTGTTTGTGGATCTTTTTTCTTTCTATCAGGCTTCTTTAGACATGCTTCCCTAAGTGCCTTATTGTATACAGGGACATCCTTTATAGCTTGTAAAAATGGAATTTTAACACATACATGTTTTGGTTGATCTATAATATTAAAACTTTGTTCCTATTATGGAAGAATTTCTTTTTCTTGCAACCTCTGAGCAAATGGGGGTAGTTGCTGATTTTGAGGTATTGGGACTGTTGGACTAGAGACTTCTTGTTCTTTAGGTATTTCAGTTATAACTGGAGGGGATGAATTAGGCAAATTTGTCCCAGATCTGAGGTGAATATCACTTATAGATAGAGAATAGGTTGGGTATTGATTAGGATCGGTTGAATAAACTTGTTGTTGTTGTTGTTGAGATTTGCTATTAGGATTCGACATTGGTTGAGTGGGCAACTATGTGGGTTTAGGTGGAACAGTAGTGGCTGCAAGGGGATGCATTGTTGCAGGTGGTTGTGGCTACTGCATAGGCTGCTAATATCAAGAAGACTAATTTGTCCATTGCTAACTCCCCCTCCATTTAGGAGCAGGTTGCCAATTTCCTTGAAATTACTACCATGGTCCTTGAGGTGGAGACCAATTTCCTTGTGGCTGCTGCCATTGTGGAGTTTGATTGGTAAAATGCAGCCCTTGGCCTTCAGGACCATACCAATTTGGATAACTACCAAAATTTTGATCATATGGAGATTGCCATTGATTATTTGGTGAATAGGAATTTCCACTATAATCAGAAAAAGAAAGTGGATCGGGAGGCATACCTTCTCTTGGAAAATTTGGCTTTCTTTGAGAAACATAGAAAACTTGTTCATCATCACCTTGTATTATCTTGAAGTCAAGAACTTCAAGATTTGCAACCATTTTACATCTGCAGTCTCTTTTCCTTTGTCTACAATGAGGGCAGAATTCTACAAGAACTGCATCGACTTCCTCATGCTTCTTCTTAGCTGAGAGTGTGTTCGGTTGAGTAGCCATATTGTTTATGATATCCTCCTTAAATTACTTCAACAAATGGCTAAGTTCCACTCTAGAAACTCCATTACCAGATGTTGATGAAGAAACTCCTGGCTTGAAACACCTATTTTTCTTAGAAGCAGATTTGGAATACTTCTAGCAAATTTGTCCAATTCATTCCATGTGGATTGTGTTATGTCACCTCCTCCCATAAGATCCAAAGCATATGTGCATTCATCATTGATTCCTCTAAAAAATATCAGCTTGAGAGAATCTTCATTTAGAGTGCCATGCTTGGACTTTTTGAAACTGAATAGAAACCTCTCCAGATAATCTTCAAGACTCCCATCTTCTTTCTGTGTCATTCTAAAAATATCATCCCCATGGCGGTCAATGCTTCTACAATAATCCTTGTATTTCGTGAGAAACAATCGTTTCATCTCATCCCATGTAGTGATTATGCTACTCCCTAGACTCATAAACCATCTTAAAGATGATTCTTTCAAAGTGACAGGGAATATTTTGAGTCTATGGGCATCTGTAGTATAATCAAAACTCCTACAGAGGACATCAAACTCAAACAAGAATGTGTTTGGGTCCTCTGTCACTAATCCATAGAATTTAGGGAGAGAAGAAGCTGGAATGTTCTTGAGATTAACATTATCATGCTGATCAGAGATAGGGAACTCAAATGGTGGTGCCACAGGTGGGGGTGGATTATTCCCACTAGGAGGTGGATTTCCTTGCATTGGGATTTTGGGAGAATTCACTAAATGAAGTTCCTCTTCAGGAGGTCCAAAGAGAAAATGGAGGTTGTTCTTAGGAAGTTCAAATTCAGGATGGTTCAAATTTTCTGGGATTTGATAAAGTGCAGAAAAAGGATTTACATCTGGGGGGTCATATGGATCAATTCCTTCATGATTAGGATGACTGGGAAGGAATCTACCTTGAGCATCTCTTCTTCACCTACGCATGCAAGTTCATAAGAATTACTTAAAACAATCAGGTCTATCAAAAACAACTAAACTGAAAACTAAAAAGATAATAACCATAATAGGGTCTTAGTTTGACACCATCCCCGACAATGATGCCAAAAATGTTCAGTCCAACAATAGGAATAATAACTATAGTTAAAGTCTCAACCCGAAGTTTGGACATTCACTCTGTGAAGTTACTATCTCCATAACTGGAGTCCATTTGATTGTCAACCCAAGGACGTATTACTTCAAATGGGTCTACACTATATATGCACTAAGTTCTTGTGATAGCTACCATGCATTACTGCAACAACTAGAATCTATGCAGGAAAAGTAAGAAAGAATTAAAACAACTGAATGGCTATAGGAAAATTCTGCATTAACATAAATCTTACTCAAGAAACACTAACTAAGTCCAAAGCTGTCAAACAAGATTTACTCTGTTTGCTTTGGCTGCAGGAATAGTCAATGGATCTGTTTCCAGTGGTTGCAGGAATAGTCAATGCAAGGACATCTACTACAACGAAAGAAGAAAACTAAATTTAACAAAGGCACAGGAACACTCACCAAGTGGCCCCCCTTGGATGAGTGTATCCAGACTTCCAAAATAACTCTAAGTGCTCAGAATAACATAACTTTATTCATTGTTTCTAAAAAGTCGATACATTATTCAGAATGAAAAGAAACTCAAATACTTTGCAACTTTATTTCTAAATATTCTGCTATTTTTCTTTCTCTTTTCTTTCTAACTTCAGAAAAGAGACAGAGACACTTATTTAAAAGAAAACAATAACTTCCTATAATCAAGATCACGCTGATGAGAAGAGGCGGATAACATTCATGAAGGAGAACAGTCGGAGTTAAGCCACTAAAAAAGTGGATCTAAACCAAACCACATCCAAAACATAGTGTGGTGGTATTACAAGATTGATGCCCGCTAGAGTCAGACATAAATGAGTCTTGCATGCCTACTTCTCCTTTGTCGTTCCTTATGCTCATTATCCTCTTCGCTGATTTGAACTTTTAGTCGCCTCCTTGAATATCTCAAACTGCCATGGCGTGACAGGACAACCTTCCCCGCAACATCTCATTTATTCCTGCAATTCAAAAGAGAGAACACACAAGCATATACATATCTATTTTAATTAATCATAATATTTATTAATTTCACACATGATATCACCTATAACAATTCGTATGACAACAGGAATAAATCACATGGCTGCAGGAATAACTGGCAAAGAAAAAATATGATTTAATGGGTTTAGTTAACATCTAAAATGTATATAGCCAAACTTTAATACATCATTACCATCCCATCATATAAATCAAAACATGACAAAAACTTATGAGTTCTAGGAATAAAAGGAGCTAATATCTCAGCTCATCAGGTGTCACAACCACCTCCAAGAAAGGTCCCCCAACAATCCTCACCACTGAAGAAGAAGAAGAACAAATTGTTGAGTAGTGCCAAGAGATGGTTGCAGTTGGTCATGGCTTGGAGATTGTTAACTTTAAGGCAACTGTGTCTTAGATTTATGAGAGTAGACCCACCCCTTCCAAGGATAGCATACCTAGAAAGTCATGATGGTCTGGTTTTAAGGCCCGACATCCGAAACCTGGCTTGCGAACAACAGAAGGCCTCGACAAAGACAGGGCAATAAGTCTAAGACCAACGATTGTGTTTGCATTCTATGACACATTGTCAAAAGCCTTTGCAACAAATCCATATGGTCATATGCTTGGATATGGAATTGTGACGAAACTAGTGTTATGGCAGGCAAAAACAGGGCCATGAGGGTGCTTGCTAGGAGAGGAAGTTGGAATGTGTCTTACATAATTCCGAAGAGTCGTGAATAGATTACCATTCTTTGTTGTGTTAACACTTTCGGGAAAAGCATTCCAGGCTTCTACTTGTTCAAAGGCAAGAAGAACTTACAAAATTACATCTCCAAATGTGAACTGGGTGCTTGCATGGCAACATAGAAACACTTGTGGATGACCAAGGAACTATTCGTTAATTGGTTGCACAACTTCATGCGCTCTGTTCCAGAAAGTGTAACACCCACCAATAGGCACTTGCTGATATTTGACGACCATGGCAACCATGTTGCAGTCACAACCATCCAAGAGGCAATGATGCTAGGTATAAACTTGCTCACATTGCTGGTTCACACCTCTCACAAACTACAACCACTGGATGTGAGTGTCTTCTCTCCATTCAAGACCTACTTCAAATTAGAAAGAGCATCGTGGTTGGCAAGGTTCTGAATGTAAAAATCAGGAGGGCAAAACTAACATAACTAGGTAGCAAGTCTTTGATCAAGGCATTGATTGTTTCTAACATTGTGGCAGGATTAAGAATGACTACGATATGGGCCCTCAATCCCGATGCCCTCATGGAGGACATGCAGCCCAACAACACATTCAAGATTAATGATGGGGAAGATGCTTCCACAATGCAGAACATGCTCAACCTATCATGTTTTGATGTTTCACCATAATTGTTTTCATAAAACATTGCTCAAATCCATCAATCTAGTTCCAATACACAAGTGGACTGTGATCGTCCAACCAACAACATTGTTAAAATTGTGGTTGAGAGTGTGGAGAACAATCTTGATCTTCCATTCAAGCGAATACCACTATCATGGGTTGTGGAAGGGGAAATGGGTCTAGGTGTTGATTTGCAAGGGCAAGAAGAACATGCAACTTTCACCTTCCCTTCACCACCCACAACTGTCATGCCGAAGGTGGTGCATTACTATTCTGATTGTGGCATATCAGACAGCGGAATTGATGTAGTTTTATCATAGGAAACAACACAAGTTGGTAATGAGGAAGAGGAAATCCTACTATCACAAGTAAGATGCCTACCTCTCAATAGGAAATGACACTGGCATGCTTTTTAAAGTTGCTTGTTCACATTGTCAACAAGAAACAAGGCAGGGGGCTAATAGTGGAATTCACTTGAGCCGCAAATCACAGTTGTTAACGTCTGATGACTACATTGATTTGGTCATGGTGCGGGAGTTGAGGAAGAAAGAATTGGAGGACATCAAAGAAAGAAAGAAAGACCAGACCAAGGTGGAAAAGGAAACACTTATATTGGCAAAGCAAAAGAAGGAATGAGAGAGAAAAGAAAAGGAGATCCTGCGTAAGGAAAAGGAGAGGCTCAAAGAACTAGAGAAGAAGAAAAAAGGAGGAAAGATAGTAGTGAGAGAAGGAAACGAAAGAACACAAGGCAAAGGAAAGGGCCATCGAGGAGGAGAGAATGATTTTAGAAAGAAAGAGGATGTTAAACAATCCATCCACTCCATCCATTCTTTTGCCTGAATGACATCTCATAATGCAAGATTTGATGAACATAAACTTTGTGAACTTACCAATAGGGTTAAATTGTCCACCTACTTCCCCATCCCTTGCATTTTTGGCTCCTGGAAATTATATTGTAGGGGTGCCAACATATGTTGGTAACCCTGGATATTACAACCCAATACCAAGCGAAATGAATAGCACTCAACCAACAGAAGGTGATGAGAACATGGAATCCATTGAAACATTATGGGCATCACCCACAACATCAAAAACTTCTTTACCTCGTTGGTTTAAATGACTTCTAAAAAGATATATTTGCTTTTTTTTGGCTTTCTGATTTATAGTGGTAGATAAGAACTACAGATATGTCTTATGAAGACATGGATTTGACATGATATTTATTTCCAATTATGTTCATTTGGTATCTTTTTATGTGTCAATGCAATACACAACAAGTAATGGGATGATTGAGCAAGATTTCAACAAATGCATGTTTTTTGTTTCCAATTATGTGCATTTCATATCTTTTATATGTTGATGCAATTCACAACATGTAATGGGATGATTGAGAAAAGATGTCAACAACTACATGCTTCAATTTTCATCAATTTGAAGAATTCAATTTTTTATTATTTTGAAGTAATCAATTTTCCACAATTGACCCTCTACCAAGTAGACCGCTGAGTTGGCTACCCCAAATCCAAATCTTAATCGCGGACTCGATGATTTACCACGTGTCATGTTCATAGTCGACCACCGTGTCTTCCTTATGCCACTTCAGTGCATTGACCGGAACGTGTCCAGGAACACACCCTAAACCTGCCATGCTTTTTCTTTGTATTGAACAGGGTGGCCGCGTGGCAATCAAACATGGCAACCCAATCAATCACCTCATCCATAAAAAAATCCTGTCTACACCTTCAAACTTGGAGTGTAGTGGCATTAACTTCGTACCACCTCTCCTTACTTGCACCTAAAGGTTCACATTAATTAAGAAAAGCTCCATTCAATATGCTTAACTCATCATGAATCAAACCATGTTTCATTCCTTTCTATCCCACGTATTATGGA